>NW_009232174.1:53862-61530 GCF_000690835.1 Fulmarus glacialis
CCAAATTGCAGAGCCCTGGCAATTTGAGCTCGCACACATGCTGGCTCTCCCCACATCAGGCCTGCTAGGGAAAAGCTTGAATGATTTTCACCTGGAAGCCTCCTGGGGCTTGCAGCCATTACTTGAGAAGTTTAATAACCACTGGCAGGGAAAAAAAAGAAACAAAAAATTCACTGAACCTTTCCAACCACACATCTGAATTTAGCATCTAGTCCTGTTCCTGGCTGTCTTCCTTATACTGCCTGATCCTCAAAACTTTCCTGATATGAGAGAAAAAAAATACCAGCCAGATGGCAGCTGCTGTTTACAACAAAGCAACCTGAGAAGAATCCAGTAGTCTTAGTTGTTTCTACTAGTTTCCATCTGAATGTAATAACAAGTTAATATTCCCAAAGAAGGAGAAGTTGGGGTACACAAAGAGAAGTGTAATGTTTTCAAGCTTTAGGATTGCAGGGTGGGTCCCTGCAAACCTTGGGGACTGACCTGCAGCAGTACTGAAAGATGATGTGCTGATTCAAGTGGAAATTGAGAGCTGGTGCCAAAAGAACTACTCTGAAATGAGAGAAAAAATTCATTCCATGGCACCCATCATGCTCAGGGCACACAATGGCTTGTAAAATGGTTATTTATTAGGTTATTCACCACTTGCCTGAGGTGCACCTAAGAGTTACCAGGAAGAGGCTTAGCATTCACTTTAAAAATCTTGTCATTTAAGACAAACAACAGGTGAAATCTGGAAAGAGGGTTATGTTTGAAACCTGAACTTCTTTTCAATACATAGATGTTCTTCTACATAATCGCTAGAAGATGACTAATATCCTTTTAGGTATTACTGCTAAAGTGAGTCTTAAATGCAAAAGAAGAGTGATTGTGCAAATGCCATAACTATTATGAGTGATTCTTCAAAGCTCAGAGTAAAAGGTCCTCCCACATGTGCCATTATATTATGGATGACAGTCCCAAAAGAGACTACTGTGAGACATATCAAAACCACAAGACCATGTTATCTCTGCTTTAATGTTGTTGATTTCAAAACTGCTAGAATCAATTTTCATGACTTGATTGAGAAACAAAAGGCAACACAGAAGCCAAGTCCTGACTGTATGGGCTTGCTGCAGCCATGGGAAGAGGATTTCATTTTACTCCTCATTTTCCTTTCCTGTGCAAACACACACAGTCCTGCAGCAATGCCTTGAGGAAGGGAAGTGCTTCAGATAGAGGGTAAGAGCAGGTGGCCTGAGGAGTTAGAACCTATCAAGGTCTCTCCAGCAAATCCACATGAGATAATTAGTGTCAGTTTTCTACTACTTTCTTCCGTGCTAACTCTTCAATGGCTACAATAATTTGCTATTATCTTGCAAAGGAGGGATGAGAAAAAGGACACTAGCAAATGGTTGCTTAAAGATGTAAGCACCGCACAGGCACTTGGGGAATTCTAGTAGCAGGGCAGAAAGATATCTGCATAGATCTTTAAGGAGACTGAACTTGTGAACTTCAGAATAGAAAGGCTTTTTATGATTCTGCACAAGTTGTGTGTGCTTTTCCTTCTGGCCAGGACCTTGCTTTCCTCAGATGCAAAAAGTAATTACAGTGATGATTCTAATAAACTCACAGAGAGTGTTGTTTCTCTCCTTTACCCAAAGTACATGCAAGTGTATTCAACAGGCTATTGTCTTTGGCAGTTCTTGCAGGCAAGCAAGAAGAGTCACCATTCCAAGATGAATCATAACAGTGGTGATCAAAACAAAAGCAAGGCCCAGAGTATGATGACTGACACTTCTGAAGGTAGAGAGATGTAGTTCTGGGCTGAGAAGTTGAGAGAATTTCCACGTGGTCAATAACGACTGCACGTGCAACATCAGCTGAGAAACCAGAAACCCAAGCAGGAGTTCCCACAACACTTTAGCAATGATAAAATGCTGTGTTATTGCAGACCTTACAGAACAAAGGCATAGTGTCTTCTGTTATTAAACTTTGCCAAAGACAAAGCTATAGATCATGTGTAATTTAGTTATTTTAGTCAGAGACAGAAGCCCAGATTTCTACTTTCTGCTGCTGGCTCTGATATTACATTCTACCTTACAGGGCCACCACTATCATAGCATCTGAGCACCTTTTATGTTTTATCCGCATAACTGATAGTAAAGACTTATTAACCTCACTTTCAGCAGAGGAACAAAGGCACCAAAAGGCTATCTATCTTCCCTAAGATCAGACGGGAAATTCATAACAGGAATGAACTGACCCAATTCTCCCAAGACCCACGTTTTGAATTTTCTTCTTTGCTCAGATCCACTCAAATGGCCATAACCTCAGTTAACTCTGGATATAATTGTATTTTCACCAAGATGGGTAAGAAGACTGAATTTTAAAGCCACCTGAGTTGCTAGGATGAAAGGCACTACAAAAAGTTCAGTGTACTATAATAATCATTGGCCTCATACCTTGCAGTGGTAAAACGAAATAACATCCCTACAGCATATTATTCTTTAGATAAAATGCTCGTATTATTTCTACTATATTTGTATTTCTGCAGTGCTCAACTCTGTAACACTCAGGCTCTCCTGTTTACTCTCCAAGCTCCATGCCACAGTTAAGAATTGCTCTGTACCACCTTACAGTGGAAGCTCTGGGTGGGTATCTGTGGCCAGACAGCAAACAGTGGCAATAAAACCGATCTCAAAATTTATTGGTACAATATACTGTTGTCTTTGCTCCTACTGCGCTGAAAGGGCTGAAGATAAAAAGTGGGGGATATCCTATTGGAAGTTATATATAAGCATTACAAAGCAACCTGATCAATCCCTACACAAACACAGCAGTGCACACTGATCAGAACAACAACAAGAAAGCAGTGTAAGGCATAGCAGTAGACAAAAACCAACAGCCTAACTGCGGCCACACAGTTTTCTTACTGCCTGTAACAGGGCAGCTGATGCAGAGTTCAACACTGAGCCTGGAATACTCTGTTTTTCTGTGACAATGGTTCTCTCAAGTGAATTAGAAGGAAAAAATCTGCCAGGCTAAGCTAGCAGGAGCAGTGCTAATGCCTATCTGAGATGTACTTTTACAATAATAGAAGACGACTGCTGCTACCAGCTTTTTAAACAGTTATGGGGAGCTAGCACATGGCAGCCCAGCAGAACAAATTGCCTCATTAAGACCTATTTCCATTAAAGCAATCATCACCCTCTGCCTGCAATTTACATGAGCTCTTCCTATCCACATCAGAGCTGAAAAGGAAATGGTGTGAAAGGGAAAAGCACTGATATGAAATAGAAGTTGCACAGAAGTCCTAAATCATATTCAAGTGCTTGCTGCTAGATCAATTAATGAACTCCCATTGCCTGTTGTACAAAGCCCCCTTTATAAGGTTTATAATCTTCCTGCATGCTCCTATAAAAGACAAAGAGGTTGAGGCTTTCTGGAGGTGATCCTTCTGCCTTCGCTTGCAGATCACAGAAAGCTTTTTAAGGGCTATGCTAATGTGACCTGACTACACTTGTGTGTGTGCATGGGAAGCTGTGTCTACTGCATATGCTAACTGTGAGCGTGGGCTCACGCATGTGTTTCTTGGTGCCTACAGCTTGCTGAACGAGATCACTGCTTGTGGGAAGGAGTTTGCTGTACCTGAGAGCACTGATGTGTGTGGGTGAGGAAGATGACGTGTGGGAGGGTGTAGTACACAGACATGAGCATGCATGTGGGTCTGAGAAATTGTTACAGCAGACAGAATGACATGATTGGGAACTTTCCTATCACTTTTTGGAGTACCTGAGTGTATACTCTCTAGGCAAATGGTATGTGGTCAATTTAAAGTGTATTGTAAGGCAGCATATGTGGCTATGTACACTTCCATGAATTTATTGGGGACCTCTAAGCATGGTTTAACCTTTGACCTCTCCCCTTACATACCATTAGTGCTGGCCAGTATCGGAAGGACAGATGCATCATATGACAAGTTTTTGTTATGCAACTAAATAGACCACCCCTTCTCTTCCCTTCTTGGTCTTTTTAACTCATCCAACATCAGGTTGTTGAATTACTATCTCTGCAATATTCTTGTCCATGAAGCAGATGTTTTGGGTTTAACTCCCATCATGCACCTGGAACATACCTGAAGCGTGTAGTTCTTTGGGATGGTAAAACATGGGAAACCTTCCCAACATCACCAAAGCTCTTCTCTCCGCAAGGAGCAGGCAGGAAGCTGATATGAGCTAGACCAGATGCCTCTACCTATTTCGAATCAGATCAAAAGTAAAGCCTTCAGAGGCATAGGCATGAACTAATTTATGTTTTAAGTGATTTTAATACTCTGTGCTTTCTGATCTCGAAAGGAAAGATGACTGCCACTCATACTTTGCTTGCTCTTCCCTCTAGTCCAAAACTTCTGCTTGATCCTTGCAAACAGAAGCCTGTGTAATGTCTCCTTTCTGTGACTGGCAGCCTATGGGACAGGAAAGCAATTCCCACCAGTGCCTGTGCAAATGAAATTCACCTGGCGTTTACAAACCAGACAAGAGAAAAAGAGGCTGAAGTGAAAAGGAACCTTTTTCAGCAGGGAGCAGAGCACAACAAGGAAATAAAAAGATGAATAAACCTGTCATAGGCTTTTTCTTTATGGAGCAGAGGCACAGTTATTAGGTACCCGCAAAGAAGGCATGCTGGATATATGACTCCTAATACATCGTCCATAATACAACGCTGTGCAGAAGGCATACAACTTTTCAAACAGTTGTCAGAGGCAGAAATAAATACAATGTCTTAGTGGGAAAAAATGACCAAAAGGATTAGAAGTGAGCCCTTATAGCAGCCTTCTAGTACCTGAAGGGGGCCTGCAAGAAAGCTGGAGAGGGACTTTCTACAAGGGCATGTAGTGATAGGACAAGGGGTAATGGCTTTCAACTGAAAGAGGGTAGATTTAGAACAGATATAAGGACGAAATTCTTCACTGTGAGGGTGGTGAGGCACTGGAACAGGTTGCCCAGAGACGTTGTGGATGCCCCATCCCTGGAAGTGTTCAAGGCCAGGTTGGATGGGGCTTGGTCCTGACCATGGCAGGGGTTTGGAACTAGATAATCTTTAAGTTCCCTTCCAACCCAAACTATTCTATGATTCTAGGATTTGGGTGGTGCAGGCAGGAGCCAGAGAGCTCTCTCTGACAGCATTTTTTCATACTCGCTACTTGTCAGAAACAGGAAAATTAATAAGTTTTTATTATTATTTTTCTCTTAATAATATGGGTGAGTTTTTTACTGTTCATAAAATTTGACAGATTGATAGTGCTTACTAGAAGGGAAAGGCCGTAAACACAGAACTCTGCCAAGCATATCTCCATCCACAATTGTGGCAAACTCTTTACTAAAGACAGGTCACACCATCCATTTGAAACCCCTAATCTGACTCGTATCCTCCTGTCCTCAGCTATTCTAAACCTGAAGACCCCACAAAATCATTGCCAATTGTCCTCACTGCTAACATGTAACTTCCTACCTTTTCTTCTCTTTATACAGTTCTGACAAAGTACTGTGATCTTCACCCATATTTCTCTTCAATTTTCTACGTCTGGGGTCATAGAATCATAGAATCACAGAATCATTAAGGTTGGAAGACACCTCTAAGATCATCGAGTCCAACCATCAACTCAACACCACCATGCACACTAAACCATGTCCCTGAGGGCCTCATCTACACGTCTTTTAAATACTTCCAGGGATGGTGACTCAACCATTTCCCTGGGCAATCTGTTCCAAGGCTTGACCACATTTTCAGTAAAGAAGTTTTTCCTAATGTCCAATCTAAACCTCCCTTGGCGCAACTCGCAACTTGAGGTCCTCTCGTCCTATCGCTAGTCACTTGGGAGAAGAGACCAACCCCCACCTCGCTACAACCTCCTTTCAGGTAGTTGTAGAGCATGACGAGGTCTCCCCTCAGCCTCCTCTTCTCCAGACTAAACAGCCCTAGTTCCCTCAGCCGCTCCTCATAACTGCATACTCCACATGCTCTGTAGCATCCCATCTTATCCCAATACTGATCTCCTAAAAATGAGTAGAATGTCCTAGCCCTTGAGTTACGCAATCACTGTAGCATCTCCTTAGTGCAATAAAGCTAAAATTTTTGTCGTACACTGGCTCCATCACACAGTCTTACCCATGTGGCTGTCTGCCTACTTCCACAGCATCCCAGACTTGGGGGCGAAAGAAGTGTCAGTGTGTGCAGGTTAGTTCTGGGCACACACAGACTATAATGATGGGCATCTTAGGAAAGTTCAGGTTAGAAATTGAAGGTGTTTGGTATGCTGTTACAAATGGGGGATGTTTTATTCTGTACATTTGTGCATTAATACTTTGAACTAAGTAACAGCCAAATTTTTAAAACATTTACTCTGCTAAAATGCCTTTGCTGTTTTTCTGGGTAACATTCAAATATTGTCAGTAAAAGCTTTAAGTAACAGCAATAAGTAACATCTAATTACCATTGTCTATGCCTTCATCACACCATTAGACCATGCTGTCTCCATGCTAACTAATAAGAATCGATTCTGAAATGAGAAACTTGACGATCTTTTCTATCCTTTGTTCTCCAGTCTGCCATTTGATATACTACAATTCACACAGGAACTACTTCAAGACTATTGCACATCCTAGCCCTGATTTCTTTATAGGCAGCCTCATTTCAGACCCCGGACTGAAAAAGAAAATACAGAGATTTGCAATGATGGATGATCTCAATAGTGAAATTCCGTCTGACCTGCCGCTAGAAGCAAGGAGCATATTACTGACTCGAGGTAGGTAATTTGGTTAGGATCAAATATCACAAAACCCAAAGCTTTCAAACAAAACTGAACTTGCACCTGAATAGAACTTTTTTTCCTGAGATTTAGATAAAACATTTTTCTTTTCCTTATTCATGAAGCAGTGTGTATCAGAGCTCTGGCTGAAATGACAAGTGCCCTATCACCACCAAGGTAAAATAGCTGACAATCTACCAAGATTGTCAACACTTCTTCACTTTCACTGACCTACCTATCTTTCACTCTCTCTCCCTATCCTGATGTCTTTCTCTGACCTTCCTCCTCCTTGCCTCCCATTTTCCTCTCCATCCACACAATCTTTTTCACTATTTCAATAAAACAACAGCATAGCACAATAACCATCTCTTTCTTACATTGTACCAAAATATTATGAAAAAATACAAGTAACTTTGTTCTTTCTATAGCCTAAAACTAAGCAAGAAACTCATCTCTGACCCCAAGCCTGGCAACTGGTGATCCCTAGATATGTGATTTCCAAAAAACAAAAATGAAGTCACAGTAATAAAAGCTCAAATTACATCAAAATAAAAAGTTGCATTACTTTCTGGCTGGCTTGTAACCAAAACACAAATAAGATGTAAAGTAAGACCAGTTTTTACACCAGCCCTTTTCTTTGTCGTGGCGCTCCTTACAGGCGTTATCAGCCTCTAGCTTTGAGCTTCCTTCTTCAGTACTCTACCATGCTCAGAAATGTATAATTGTGCAGCTTAGCTTTATGGAAAAGGCCAGGGCATTGAAGCAGTGATTTGTCCTCTCAATAAAGGTGAGTGACATCTTCATATAATTAAGTCCTTCATTCCCTCTGCAGTTAAGCTTTATTCACCTCATTTTTTAATCATAGAATCATAGAATCA
>NW_009232175.1:0-1402 GCF_000690835.1 Fulmarus glacialis
CCCGCCCCGAAAAAATAAAAAAACCCAGGGATTCAATTTTCAGCAACAGGCTGAGCTGTGCAATACCTACGAAACCCATAATCGCTGACCCCAGGACACCTCTCACCACCAGCTGATAACCATCCAAAATGTTCCTATTGCAACCACCTTTGCTATAGTCTGATTTATATGCAGAACATTGCATATTTTGGACTCAGTCCACTGTAACTGACCACTTAAATTACTGGGTCCTTATTTATTTGAATTATTAGTTCAGATTAATTGAAGAGGTTTGTTACCGAGCCAATGCTGCTCTGCTACCCCTGTACAACTTGAGCCAAGTAGTAAGATTGTTTGGAATAACGGAGATTAAATTTTGGTTCACTGTCTTTTCTTTCTACTTAAAAAAAGTTATAAATACTGCATTAGCTGGGTTATAATATACATGGTGATATCTTTCATTTCCACTCTTTTTATGGGTTGTTTTTTTTGTACAACAGTTGCTGTCTTTTCACTTTCAGAAAATCAAGACCCAGAATTTAAAGTGAGATTTGTGTATATATATACATATATGTATATATGTGCTATAAAAATTGCAGCACAAATGTCTACATATGCTGTCAGTTTTAAACAAATTAATCTGAGGCTCTGAAAATATTCAATATGTGAGCATTCTACTTTTAGATCCATGATATTTAAAATTACTAAGGCTGGCTTTTGCATCGCACATGAGACTTTTGTCTGTTAAAAAATAACAACTGTAAATCTGTTTTCTCATGCCCAAGTAGTCCTTTACGAGACACGTAAGGAAATGCAGTGTGGATTGTCATGAACGGAGCAATAATCATAAAATTAGAAACAAAAGAATCAGACAGAACAAAGCTTTTTTTTTAAAGATTCTAAATCACACACAAAACATTTGTTCTGCTCCAGCTCTTTGTGAACTAATTGGCTCTCCTAGAGGGACAGGTAATTGTACTTGACTACACAAGCTGTCCTGAAGCTCCCTTGGAAAGCTCCAGTAAGCTTCCAGTGTTAGCAGCCATCAAGGATTTCACAGGTCAGGCATCGGATCGATACAGCTAAAAGCAGCAGGGACTGTAATGTCGACAGCAGGTTTCAGAAAATGCTGCAAGTGCCAGTTTGTTCCCCTTCATGCAGAAGCTCAAGACAGCTTAATTAACCCTTGGAAAATACAATTTATCCAGAGGCTCTGCGGGTCTGTACTAGGCCTTATTGGTGAACTGATAGCAGAGATACTGTAGCTGGCAGCTCTGAATTCCCATTTCCCCCTTTAATGCTGTTTCAGTTAGGATGCAAACAAAACATGATTTTAGGTGGATATGTTCGCCTTGTCCTGAAGAGCATGCTACAGGAGGCCACGAAGGCAGCTGTTTTGTTAGAATTCGCTTGTGATTTCAGC
>NW_009232175.1:1513-16331 GCF_000690835.1 Fulmarus glacialis
GTCATCTCCCACAGGTCTAAATGCTTCTTTGCCCTCTTGTAAAGATGTTCCCTTGCTAGTTGTCTATTTTTACTGTCTTTTAATACCACATGGCCATGAAAAGTACAGACAAGGTAATTTTCCACATCCCAAAACACCTACATTTTAGAAGACAAAGAACTTGCCAGGGGTGACAGACCAATAAGAAGTTAGCTTATCGGATGTGATATTCAAATTTGTGTCTCCAATGTCAGGCCAACAGGCTGAAGGTTTTTCCTTCCACAGCTCTTTTCAAGCTAAGGAAATCTTCTAAGACGAGCAACTAAGAAAGAAAAATTATCCAAGCTACTGAGACTTAGCAATTTTAACATATAAATCTGCCTGTAAATTAAGTTTAAAAATATTTAAAATATTAACTACTTACACTTCCATTAGTTATGTTTATAATTTGTATAATTTCAATTAAATCATGTAAATGTATCTTGTTCAGTTTATATTTACTTTCTTTAGTGAATGAAAACATGCCACTTTTGTTCCAGAACAGTGAACTCTCACTGGAATAAGCAAGGTAAATACCACTTTCTTTCCACTGCTTTGATACTGTTCCTGATAGTAAAAGACTATGTGGATGAGTAGGATGAAGTAGATAAAATCAAATTAGAAAGAGATTTTTTTACCTGTGAGCGCACATATCATCATATACACTCACACATATACGTGAAGACTTGTGACATTAACTATGCAACTTTGAATCCACATTTTCATCTTCAACAACCATTAAAAGCATAGGAATTTATGATGAAATGAAAAAATGCTAAACAATAAGCAACCAGTAATCTAAAAAAAAGCAAAAGCAGGCCAGACCATCGCCATGATTCTTGTTTTAACACACTCACAAAAACAGCGCAAAAAAAGCACTTGATAGAATTATTTAATACATTTATGTCACAGTCCCCCTCTATCCAAGCAACTAGATATTAATTTTTCAGGATAGCTTGTAGGAGACAGTCTGCCAGAGGTAGTGAAAGATGCTGCTTGAAGGTCTGCAAGCAAAGGGTAATGATAGATACTTGACACATTTCAACCTGGTATATTGCTACCTACTGGGGAGCCAGAAGGTTCTGAGGTAGGCCCATGCTCGTTTGACATTTGTATTAATGACAGGCAAGAAAAAAAAAATAAAACAGCACTTGAATGACAAATGCAGAAGTGAGAAAGGGCTGGACTGTGCCCAACATAGGTGTGCAAAACACAGAAGATACATTGCGGATGAAGAACTCAGACTTACTCATGTAAAGGCTAGTTTCATGTGAGCAAAACCATCCTAAACAGAAGTACGCTGCACTCTCCATGAGGAGAGGGTTTTGCAGATGAATTGGCAACAAAAAAAGACGTAAGTAGGCGACAGAAAAGAAGTTTTATGGCTGCTTACACCAACTGTAAGTCTGTCTCCAGAATTTGAGAAAACATCCTACTGTTTTCAAGTCTTTACTTACAGTTTGGACTACAACCAGAACATGCTTGAAAAGACCACAGAATACAGCTGGTTATCTAAGATTTGTGAGATGAAGAAGGATAAAAGAAGCATTGCTAAACGTGTTGTCCCAGTTCTTAGGAAAGCTTGACTGAAGAATGCGATATTAGATCTAAGATATTAGATGGCACTAAGGGAAAGATTTATGATTATTGCTAGAATATAAATTAAATAAGTGAACATTTTTGACTCCAGAGTACACATGCATGTCCATGGAAAGACGATGAGGTACGCAGGTATGAAAAAAAGAGCTGAATTCTCTTTCTACCTCTGCCACTGATACCCTTGCTGTTTCCGTTTTTCCTGTCACTATATTTTTTTATCTTTATCTGCACCTTTAGTTTTGTTTTTACTGTTTTGGGGGTGGGTGTGGGTTTTGCAAGATTTACCACTGTAAGGACCTGATCTCTACTGGAACCGCTTGATGCTACTATAACACGCAGCAACGTCCGACCAGCTGATGTGCGTGTGAGAACAATCACAAAATTTGTAGTTAATGCCACAATATGCTCTTGTGCTTAACAAATTAAGTATTGCAACATGTCATGTTCCAGAGCTGTTGAGAGGCATGCTAGTGTCCATACTGGTTAAACTGCTTGCTTTCATCTGCCACTGCTTGCAATCATCTTTAGGAAGGAAAAAAAAAAAATTACATGTTGCAAGCATTTTCTTCAGGAAATAAATACGGTTTCTGAGGACACACAATAAAGTGCATTTTGGCATTTTATGACAGTTCCAGAATATAGCAGGTAAAGATCCTTAAGGAAAGCTCTGCTCTGACATATTCTAAGCAGTGTTATTCATTAGAATCTGTAAGAGCAAAATCTAAATCTGTCATAGCTCAAAAATTCCATTTTAATAATATCAACAAAGACCTTTTACATTCCCACAATACAGTTTAAAAACTAAATCCTCCTGTTAATTATGAGGGAGTACAGGCTGCCCAAGGTTGAGTACCTATTTCTGTTTAAAGGTCGACACTTTAAGTGCTCTAAAATCCACATACTTGCTCAAATTGGCTTGAAATTTGGTGTGCCTCATGGGGATCCAATGTAAGGTTAGAGTCATAAGCTTAGGGTTACGTTTGCTCGTGCTTTTCAAGATATGGCCTGACAAAACAGCTTTGCCCAAGTGACAAAATTCTGATAAACTGTTTTTTCTATTCTTGCATATCCTTAGTGGATCAAACCACAGCTTTCCACAATGCTCCAAATGTTCTTAAGATTCAACATTTGGCACCCTGAGTAGGTGAGCGTCTAAATTCCTGATCCTCAGAGACTATAGAACATATTAGGATTCTGGCTTCCAGAATGGCTTCCACCTTACTGGCCAACTTTTAAATGAGCTGGGTGGTACAAGAGGATGTATAATATTAGCTTACTCTACTTTATACCTAGTGGCAGCTTGCATTTGATCCTCAAAAGGAATTCTGAAAACCAACTGAGTAGATAAGGTTAGTAATGCAAAAACCTTTGACAAAGTACATATTTTATTATTTGGGGTAAAACATTTTTTTAAAATGTTAACAGTTAAAACAGTTAAAACATTTTTTTAAAAGAAAACAAGTTACACATATGAATGCTTGCTTTGGAGGACAAGGGAACTATTGAATAGTGAGGAGACCAAGGAAGGAAAAGCATTTTAAGGGCAGTGGGGAGCCAGACAGGAAGGTCACAAGACTGCAAAGAACTTGAGGAGACCAAGGAGGAATGGGGTAAGCAACTCTCATGCTCTTTTTCTCCCCTTTCATGTGTGCTTCAGGAGTTTCAGAGGCTCCTCCACATTTGCATCAGGTCCTGAGGAAACCCTGTTCCTCTGGGAAGAAAGGATGGGTGTCCAAAAGCGTGTCCTGTCCACATGCAAGGAACAAAATTTTAAATCTGTGAAAACCAGGACATTCAGAATAAGATACCTGCCACCTCTCTGTAGGGGTGGGATGATGACTTTGACAAAGGCATAGGAAACAAGGCCACAGAGGTGGGCTAATAACAAGTCCTCAGGATACAAAAAAAAGGAATCTTATGATCTTATTTCTACAGAGATATTGGCTTAATGAGACAAGAGAAAGGGACTGGAAAGGGATGACTAGAGAGGCTCTATGTTTTTAGGAAAATTAGATAAGGCAGACAGACTCACTAGTTTTATACTACATATTTAAAATTCCTATAGCCATCTCGTAATAAAAAAAGAGCCCAAATGTTGGGCAATGTGTCATATTTGTGATTTTTCTGTTAGTAAGCAGGAATTTCTGATTACATAAAGCATCTGCTTGCTGATGGTGTTGTGAGAAAAATATGGCATGAGTTGATGACCATACGCTTAGTTATTTCCCTGCAACAATTTGTTGAGGGGGCTGTCTCAGCTCAGGGCATGTGGTGTCAGCCTTATCAGAAGAAAGTAAAGTTGAGCTTTAATGCTGTTTAAGCTCAAAAAGTCTTAAACTCATACATGTCCCTACATATATAAAGATGCATGCTTCATTCGTACTCCATGCAATCTGATCCGTTTGTTTTTACTGAGAGCTTTGATACTGACAGTTTGAAAAAGTCATACACAGTCCAATACCACTGGCCCCTCCTTTTCCACTTTAACATGCCTATAAATTTTTTGGGGGGTAATACTACCACAAAAAAACAAATGCAGAGTTTGTACGATCTTATATATGTGGAATGGGATGTCCATGTATGTGCTACTGTCATGTATTAATCAGTAAAGTGTTCTGAATAGTAATTCTCTCAATCAATGTTTAAAATATCTCCAAACTGTTATTGTAGTCCAGCTGAATTAACGTAGAAGTTCCAGGTGAAAAGAGTACTTGAAGAGAAAACATACCAAGAGGAAATTTCCAAGAAGAAATTTGGCTAGCACCAAAAATAAGTCATTTGAGGTTGTGCTTGTACAAAACTTAGTCTAAAACTCTTGACAGTGGTATCACTTATTGTAAGTATGACTTTTTCTGTCATTGTTTTACAGAGCAAACAGATTTTGAAAAATCAATATATAACCTTTTGGATTTGATCTAATTAGATTTTTAGTATTTCATTCATATATTTCCCCTGATGTATCACAGAAAAATCATGCAAAATACAAGCTTATCAAGCCATAAATTCATTCCTTTTAAGTTTTGTTTTCAAGTTCAGTGACTTAACTCTTCTAACCTTTCATCACTATCATCCACATAAGGCCAAATGATTTCAGAAAGCCAAAAGGCATCAAGTAAATCTTATAAAAACTGCTGCACGAAGGAAGGATCAAACTGCATCAAGAAAAGGTAGGAAGAGCCTCTCGTAAGGCTGCAATACAAGAAACTTTTTGTTAAATCTCCTGTAAGAATGCCACAGCAGAGCTGCTTGCCCATCTGTTGCTGAAACACATACACCTCCTGGCACCATATCTAACAGTGCCAGATTCACAAAGGTACTGGATTGGGGTTTCTTGGGGGTGCCCAGCCAGGACATGGAACCTTTTCAGCCAAGATCTAAGCTTGAGAAATAAAAGAAGAAAGGCAGTTATAGCATAATTAAAGACACCTAAAAACCCCCCAGGCTATTGCCTCCCTTCAGAATGTGCCCGGTGTAGTCTGAAACATGTATTGTCCCCTTCTGATCACATTACAAGGAAGTTGGTTGCTGCTTTTTTAAAGAGTCCTCATTGTAGTTTGACATACATATGCCTGCTACAGCATTCAGGCATTTGAGTCTGCAGGTATGTACAATTCACTATACACAAGAAGAATGCTTATAGAAGCCAGGGAAACAGCACTGCAGAAGCCTGTCTTGCAAACATGAGCACAAATCATGCCCCTGTAACAGCAGACAGCTGAAACTGCAGATGTCCAGAGCTTATTGCTGAGAGCATGCTGGAGGTCAGAACTGCTGCTCCAGGTTGGTGCAAAGGGAGTGAGAAGGGGAAGCAGGTGGCATAAAGACAGTCAATAAAAACCTAAGTGACAGACAAAAGTGTACCTGACACTCCTGGATGAGCAGCTTGCTGCCCATCATGAAGAAAGTCTTAGCTTCTCATAATTATACACAATTCAGACAGAGTTGAATTTACTATGTGAACCAATAGCTGTATTTTCTCCAAGCCCAAACAGATCATTATAGAATTAGATTGAGCAAGATGGCCCAACAGGTGGGGAAAAACTGGAACATTAGGTGTCATCAGAAAAGATCACCAGAGCCATGAAAACTGACAGCCATTGCTCTACCCCAGAATGGGGAGACAGAGAGGACTGGTACAGAATTAGGACAGCGTCAGGTCAGGAAAATCATCCGACTGCTCCTATTGCTGCCAGAAAGATAGAGAAGAAAATCTTGCTACTTCTGAAAAGAACAACTGCCTTTTGCAGCAGTTTAAGACACCTGGCCTAAACACTCCAGGAGAACTAATTTGCTTTTCAAATCTCTATACCAACATATACCAATGTCCAGCCACATTCCTGAAAAGTGTAATGGTTAGTGATTTTACAGATAGCAAACAGATTTCCCCATAAGAAATAATGTAATAGAAGAGGGATGAATGGATGCAGGGACTTAAAAAATTCACACCATTTAAATGCACAGAGTCAGTACAGTGAAACAGAAGATCTTTCCAATTATCCTAGCAACATTGCTTATAAAAGCAATATCTAAACTGTGAGAATGCAGAAAAGGCATCCTACTGTATAGTCACACAGGTGACACTCCATGCATTTCTATCAGCATTGATGTGATACATAAATATTACTTAAATATTATAAATACTTAAAACAATTGTATCTCTTATTTTAACATAAACAAGTTCTCATCAGGCACCACTTCAGTGCAACTGGGTGGCTCAGGGCAGTCTCTGTCAGAAGGGCAAAGGAGGGAAGAATAATGATAATGGCATGATCGATAGTCAACCCCTAACACGATGGCTAGAGAAGTCACAGATACTGACACATTACTGTATAGACACAACAGCTGACAAAGTCAGAAGTCTTTGCTAACTGTAGGAATCTATTGCTCTAGGTAACTACCCAAAGTTGAAGTTAGTCCCAGTTTTCTCTTTAGAGGTGTCTGAGATTTTTAAGGGCCACCCCTCTGAAAGCAATCCTGGGAAACAATCATATATAAGAGGTTTTTTGCCTTGCTAGAAAGAACATAAAGACCATGTGGTTAGAAAGGGACAGGTTTCAGTTTCTTTGTCAGCATGAGGACTGTGCGCACTACAATACAGAATAAAGCTTCTGAAAACTGTGGGAGAAAATGGTTAGCATAAGCTATTAACTCTGTAATTTTCTACATGCGCTGGGCAAGTATCCTGTGAAATGGCAGGACTCTCTCTGCAGTTACAGGGACTATAAAGCAACCCTCAACAATTGTTTAGATAGGAACCTGTTTTAAATCCTGAAAGCCTGGAATCACTTTATTTAGTCAGCAGTGGAGCAAAAGATGATTTAGAAATCACTTCCTGGTGTGTCTGGAAACACATCTGTATTTCATCATCTAATGGAACAAACATGGCATAGTTCAAATGCAGGAATTGGTTATATAGATGATGTGTTCATTATAGGTACAAATTAGGAAGCTCCTTTGGGAAGATCAGCCTATTCTGAAGGTCACTGTCAGGTCAGATTTATTCCAAAGCAGCTTCTTTTTACAGAACCTGGAACTAACACACTTCTTTCATATGCTCAGCTTTTGTTCAGCTGAGTTTATATTTGTGTTTTGCTTTTTAATTTCAGAGAAGCCCCAAACTTAGGCATACTCACTGCTGTCTTTACAATATTTAAAACCTTCATGCTGCGGTGTCATACCTGGTGAGAACTGACACTTGCCACTGCTGTCACTCCGTTTCTGCTGCTGATGCAGGGCTCCTAAGCCTGAACTGCATGCACTAAACCCTGTCTCCCCTGCAGCTCTACTCCAGCAACAGGAGACTACACTTCGCATTTCTGAGCAGAGGAGAAGCAGCATAGCGGTCCTCTATCCTTCTCACCCCAGTTGGATCTCACATCACAATAAAGCAGCATTACGACTGTACAGCAAAACTAATGCTCAGCACGAGAAGGATCTGAAAAGTTTTTCTGTGAAGAAGAGAAAGAGAAAGGAGTGTGGAGTAGTCTAGAAAGGAAGAACTGAGGGGTAACGTGGGGCTTTTCCAAGAAGGGGGGAATGCAATGGGAAGGGAAAAGCAAGGGAAAAAGCAAAGGGATCAATAGGAAGAACAGGGTGAAAATGCTAGCAGAAAGACAGACAAGGAAGGAAAGGTTCTCGCGGCTGTACATTCATGTATATACATACTCATCTATTCCAGTCTTTGATACTGATTTCCTGTGGGACCTTAGAAGACACATGACTTCCATGTGCACATGTAAAGTGAAGATAGAGACACTTCCACCCCACAACTGGCAGCAGTTTCAGCTACTTGGAAGGAAATACTGCTGCTTATATAGGCTATATCAACACCAGAACAACTACTACTGTTTTTGTGTTAAAAGCGGGTAGTGAAAGTAATCAATGCAAAAGCTTAGTTTACTGGGGCAAGCCAGGCTGAGGAAAAATACACAAAATTCTATCTTTTCTTCTCTGAGCAGTTAGCCAAAAACTCAAGAGTCTTAGAGTTTATTCTAGTTAGATGGCAGAACTGGCAATGGAGCCGTGCATCCCCTCCAAGCAATTCTGTTGATCTGTAAAAAGCATACAAAGCTCCATTTCCCTGAAGACAGCAGGACTCAACAAGAAGCACTTTTTTTGCTCAAATTCCAAGACACCTTCCCAGTCAGTGCCTAAGCCTGTAGCCTTCCTCCCTGAGATTTTTCTGTGACCCAAACACTTGACCTTGTTTTTCTTCTCTTCTATACTCAGAAATGCAGATGCACACATTCAGTTATTTCCACTGGTTAATGTGGTAGATATATCAGTCCCTGGAAATACATCTTAGTGCTATTTGTCCTCACTTCTGTTTACCTTTGACAGAGATATGGTATGCCAGATTTGGATCAAAACTAAAAAAATTCTGAAGCCTAGATGGTAGGACAATTCCTAGACTTACCACTTGTAGCTCTTTGTTCACAGTACTAGCCTCTCTCTTAAAAATGAGCAAATTATGTAATATTAAAGTAGTATCTGATTCTTATTTTTTATTGCATCAAAGATCTTTTTATTCTCTCACTGTTGTCCTCTGATACTTGAAGTATCTCATAAAAGCCTAGCTTTCTTAGGGTATTGAGAGTCAATAAAAATTTCATCTCTTATTCTAAAAGATTGGAAACCTTGCTATTAAAAAGAAAAGTTGAAAAACATGAAACCATAGAAACCCAGGAGATAAATAAAAAAACCTGACAAACATTTACTTAATCACTTCAAGTCAACACTAAAACTTTGCAGAGGTGGATATATAATTTTTGAATGCTTGAGACTGACAATTCTGCACATATAAAAACTGAATTTTCAAATTACATAGAATTTACATGACAGATGAAAGACTTACAGCTACTTCCCAGCAAAAGCAAATTCATGTATGTAGGAGCTGTGTCCATGACTGTCAGAAAGCATGAATAATTTTTAACTCTACCTAGTTGAAATGGAAATGTCACCACTTTATCATAAGTCCATAATATAGGCAATAAGTCTTATGACATAGTCCTTATAGAAGATTTTCTTTAGACTAGAAAATACAATAAGATACTTGAATATAGCAAGAAGCTGCAGATACCTTCAGCCACTGTCAGAATTAGGATTAGAATTTGAAAATTCTGATTTTCAAACCTGCAGTTCTGGGTGACTGCCTATTATGTGAAATATTAAAAAGTACTAAAGGGTCAATTGCTTTCAGAAATCTAACTCTTCTTTAAAGCAAAAAACCCTAAACCAACAACATCAAAACGCAAACAAAAATCCTCAAAACCATAATATTTAAAATAAAAGTAAAGAGGATGTTTTAAGTACTTGCAGGAATTTGGAAATTCTGTAGATTTCCAAATAGGAAGATATTTACATTTTTATTAGATCACAAATATCTTGTTAACTTTAGGTCAAAAAGTTAAACTGTTAAAAAAAGGCTCATGTATCTTATCACTAAGTGAAAGATTCTGCCAAGTACTTTCAGTAAAATCAGTCAAATCAACAGATCATTCTGCAGATGCATGACTCTGCAGGTTCAGGGTTGACAACACTATGTAGGGATGGATAGAAGAAAACTGGCCTGCAATCACCTCCTAAAGCCAGCTGAAAAATACAAAAATTTGTATGCAATCTTGTGCTGCTTTTGGACACAATAGTTCTACCATCATGAAAGCAGTTTTCCAAGAATGAAAATTCTGCAGTCTTGCAGAGCCTCAAAGAAAGACTGAATCAGACTGAAAATATACCTATCCCAGTAAAGATAATCCTGTCGAAAAAATTGTGTCCAAGACCCATATTTTGTGACGTTTATATGTAATGACAAAAGTCTCGTTGACAGAATTGCTTAGAAGAATCTCCTGAAAGACTGGGACAAATGTCAAATCAGCAAAAAGTAGTTTTGGAGGCCATATTTATAGGGGATGACTGGAGAATAGAGCAGACTGGTAATGACAAAGCAGTCTGTGGGGTCTAGGCAAAGCAATCTATTAGGACAACATGCCAGAGCAGGAGGAGCAAATGTTCCCCATAATGTGGTATAATGCTAAGGACCGCCAAACATACTTAAAGCAACATGGCTTCCAAGAAGACTTCTGAAGTTCTATTTATTATGGGGTTTGCATAAAAGCTTACAAAAACTTCACCTTTATATCTGAAGAATTCTAAAATTTTGCAGGAAAAAAAAAGATATGAAACACACTGACTGGCTTCTTATCACCTTGACTCAAATAGATTCACAAAGCTTTCGGTCCAAATATCAGCATGATAGAAACGGTATTTTTGGGAAAGGTATCCTATTCGCTCTATTGATGAGTCACCACATAACTAATTTAATCTTTTCTTCCTGTGCTGACCTCCAAACAATACTACATTGAAGTCCAGCTGAGCTATTTAAAAATATCATCTTTTAATCCGATTTCCATTTTCACACAACAAGAGAATCACATCATAAACAAACAGGAAAAAAGTGAGAAAGCAGAAGTGAAAGAAGGGAGAACCAAGTATTCCAAGTCTTGTTTCCACAGAACACAATGAGGAGTTTTCCATTGACTTCACTGAGCTGGGACTTTACTTCAAGTTAAGTGGGGAGAAGTAAAAGGAAAAGAAAATAGAACGGTACTTGGGCTTGTAATATAACTTGTGGTTACACAATGTAAAAAGATTAAAAGGAACTGAGGTAAGTAATTTATCTAGTAGATATAAGACTTTTCAGATCTTTGAAAACCTTCTGCAAGTAGAAGTTATGCAGAAGACAGTTACCTTCCCTTTATTTAATAAACTAAGTTTTCATACCTCTAGACCAAACAGGACTTTTCGATGTTATACAAACCTTGACTAAATTCAAATTATTCTAGATATTCTGTTCTATATGTTACAATTTACTCAGTGGATTTATTCAGAATTATAGAAAAATCACAAATCATTAATAATAATATTCCTTAAATGACAATTTTAACAATGGGTAAAAACCAGAGCAGAAAGCAAAATACTTGAAAGAATTTTCACTTGATTTAAAAAAAAAAAAAAATCATTTAAATTAAACTCTAACTGTGAAAAGCTATTTTTGTAGTGGGTTGGAATATTACTTATCTGTCACACAATACACTTCTATGAATTAAAATAAAAATGTAATATACAAATATGTTTTAAACACATCCTTAGTAATCTGGAAATCATCTGGTATGTCACTACCTTCCTGGGCTACTGACAGCACTCTAGTCTACTTCAGAAACAATAAGCAAATGCACTTTAATACAGGCTGCCAGTTTGCTGCTTTCCTTGGAAGTCAATGGTTTAATTAAAACCAAACGACAACTACAACAAACAAAACCCCCACACAGATACAGATGTTTTGTGAAAGAAATCAAAATTCTTATGAATGCTTGTTATACACCTTGGACAGGCATCAGCACATTTGCTAAAGTTTCATGAAAAGATGCAGGTTTCATGAAAATCTAAATACTGATAAAGGTGAGTTTGTTTGGTTCCCTTTGGTACCTCATGCTTCTGCCAAATATCCATTATTATGTCATCAGACTAATAGTCTGTTGTATTTCACTGAAGCAGATGCCTGAGATGTGTTTGGATTCCATTTAAACACTAGGAGCAACTTCAATGCTGTGATCACACCAGTAAAAGCATGTGCTTGTACTCTACTTTCAACTGCTTCCCCTTTCAAAGCAGTAAAAGTTCTTTAAGAGTTTTTCCCCCCTCTTTTGTGATAGTCCATAGTCTCAAGCTTGCTGCAGACAAAAGACTTGCACTTGTAAGTTAGTAGTTTGATGCATAAACTACAAAGCTTTCACTTTCTTTGCAAAACTGCAAAATCCTCAAATGACCTCGTATGTGAGCATTGTCACCTGGGACAGTCCCTCACATGCTAGCTCATACCACACTACAAGATGAGTGTTTTTTTCCAAAAAAACTTGAAAGCATGTTGCATGCCTTAACAGTAACTAGTAAAACAGAAGAATAACAGACTGAACTCTTGGACTTTTCAACACTTTGCCTACATTTCTGTTTCATCTGCTTGTGTTTCATGACTCATTCAAATGTCAGCATGAAAATCACACTTATAAACATAGCCCTCTGAACATTTATGGTTTTTACTGTGCATTTTGAACAAGCTTTTTGATATTTTCATTTTACAACCAATTAATGAAAAACCACTCTGAGCTATAAAGAGGAAATAATGTCAGGTTCTGACAGATGTTTTGCATGCATGCTGCATTTATTACAATGTTTTCACTGTAAAGCTGGAATGAGAAGCTGCAAATAATATTTTGTTTATCCACCGCACCTTAAAAATACATCTTGGGAAACCCTCAGAAAAATCAATGAAAAATCATTCCAGACATTGAAAACAAAGTTCCTTGAAGCTACAGAAGTCTCCAACATTCTTGCCCAAAAGAATAAAAAGCTAGGTTCTTTCCTTATTCTCTTTTACTTTTCTTTTTACAATCTTTTTAAACCTGGAATGTAAAGTATCTATTACCCTTTTCCTACTTACTACACTTGGGCATCCTTTGCCTTCTGTTCTCTGGATTTCACTGCACAAATTAGAAGCTGAATGACTATCACTAGAACCATTCTGCAGAGGCTGAGCCTGTTGTCTTTATCAGTGTGATTATTGTTTGCAATAGTCTCATAGAACTGTTTTGTCCCCAACTACAGAGTTCAATAGAGAGATGGTTTTTAGGCTTTCTCTGTTTAGAAATGACGTCTTTGTCTAATCCACAAACCTCCCTCTTCTTCCCTTAAATATTTTTTTTTTAAAAAGCTATATTATGCCAGCAATTTTTCTTTTTCCATCAGGAAAAAAAAATTCTCCTTGCTATAATAACAAAAATTTCAAAATCAAGTTACCCTTGAATTTTACCAAACAGCCTTGTACAAAACATCTCAGACTAGCTGATAAAAAGAACATAAATCTTTTAACACTTAGACACTTGCTTAAGTTCTGCCTTTTCTAACTGAAAATTATAATGACTTTTTCATCAGCCTGCCTCATACAGTTGCATTACAGCAACATTCAGCATCAGCAACACAGTGTCATCTAGGGCAGCACGGCTCTGAGAAGGCTAGAGCTCAACTGAAGAAGTGAATTCCTCTGAGGGCTCCAGTGTAGTCCCTCATGAAGCTCATCAGGAATCACAAGCACAGCTGCATTAAGGCTCTCTGCACTAAGCAGCAGGTTGGTCATGACAGCAACTGCTCACTAAAGGAGATGAGCGAAAACAAGGGGGCAGGAGGGTTTCCACAGGGCAAGGTAACTTTTCTGCCATGGACTGACACCAAGTTTTTGCTCAGTGTTACTAAGACCCTCTAGAGAGGCCATTCTCAAAACAGATCAAAGGTTATCTGGGCAGTTACCAAGCGTACACTCTTATTTAATCAGGAAGCCTACATAAGAACTCTGATGAAATTAAAGCCTTGCATTAGACAAAGACAAAAGCATCACAGTATCGAGGAGTCAAGAAATACAGAGTAGTGCCCAGAGAGCGTGTCTGGAATTATCTTACTCTTCCTTTTGCCAAAAAACAAGCATGTAATAGTACAGAAGAACTGGGGACAAGAAATATCTCCCAAGAACTAGAAATGAACCTCACTCCCTTGTGCATTTAGCTATTAAAAAAGAAATTTAAAAGTCACAGTGAAACTCCACTATAGAGTCAAGGAACAAAGCACATGAGAGCTAGAAAATGACAAGATCACCGATACCTTGAGGGAAACTTTGAGAACTTAGAAACAGAAAGAATGTATTGTGAAAATTAAGCAATTCCAATTCATCTAATTGTAGGGAACAAGTACCTTCTGCAGGGCAGTAAAACAGACTGAACTGATTTCTATTTGGAGTACAAAATTACATCAAACTACTGAGCACAATTGCTATGAAACCAGAAACAATGCATACATCTGATTAACAATATGCTACGGCTAAAATGTTCAGGTCACTGGGTGATGGCATCTATTTTCAAGTTAGGAGCAACTATACGGAGGTGGGGAACAGAGCTTCCTTTTAATGAAACAGGTGTGGCAACCAGGATTACAAATATCCAGTGGGTACACCTTTGCCTGACAGTACATACAGTTGAAAGGTCTAGAAATTTCAGAGATGCAAAGGCTGTGTGACAGCCACTGTGATCATCTATTCAAATAACCACAAGCTATAAAACTTCACCCTGTAATTTCCACACCCAACCTAGTTAATGGGGCCAAATCTGTGGCCTGTCATAACTTGGTAGGATGGAAGAGCTGATAGAGATTTACTCTGAAAGAAAGATTACTTTTATAGCCTGTAGGCAAGAAATTAATCTCACAAGACACCTGCAAATCCTTCCTCTCTTCCATACTTCATATTTCACAGAGTCAGTACTCAAGGCAAACCAAAATGGTTTCTACACATTTTAAAGTAACCCCAGTTTTGGAAAGGTGACGTACGGATTTGCTTCCTCTCTCCCAATCCTGTGACTTGACCATTAACTTCATCTCGTAACTGTTGGCTGGGAGCTTTTGGCTGTGTGTCATCAAGCCTCTTTAAAATAATCTGCTCTTTACCATAGAAAAAAATAATCTATTTGTCAGTATACATTGTGTGTAGCCATACATCTGAGAATATCTATACTTGGTGACTGGCCACCTTTTCCTCCTGGAAGAGGAAGGAGGGCCTGTGGCCAGGTATGCATTATATGCATAATATAATATTAATATATAT
>NW_009232176.1:0-18521 GCF_000690835.1 Fulmarus glacialis
TCGTGTTCAAGGATACTTAATTGCATTTTATTGCATATTCAGAGTGGTTAAAAGCTAATGTGATCTGTAATGTGGCAAATTACATTTGTTGATTTTAAAGAACTCCAGTATATTCCCAGTAGCTGTCTTGGTTAACACCATCCCCTCCTACCCCATCTGCCCTCACTCCCCAATGGTACTCAATCTGCCATACCTCTTGGGCAAGCTTGGTTATTCAAACAAATTTTCCCTGAGCCTTCTGTGCCCCTTTTTTCAACCTTCTTTCTGAATTGGTGTGTTCCTGTGGCTGCCAGCTTAGCAGCCCTCTGTATACCTTGCAGGACTGGGTCTGAGCAGTTTACTGAGGGGAAAAAAGTAGCAGCACCGTGCTGTTTAGGAGAAAAGAATGAGCTGGGTTATTTGCTGGCTTCCTGTTATTTGGAGGTGGAATGAGTGAGGGAAGATGTGGAGGAAGGGAAATGCAAGGTGGCCTGTGTTAGCTGCTGCTGCACTTCAGGAGGATGGTATTTAATAAGGGTTAGGGAGTTCGAGCTGGCTGATAAGGCTTTGTAGGATAGTAAGGCACCCTTGTCAAGGAACCTTTCTCTTCCTTCTCTTGATGAGGCACAAACTTCTCTCTTGGTATCCCACCACCTCTTCCTTTTCAGTTGCTAGAAGAAACGAAACATTTGTTTTGTCTAGACTTTCAGCTGAAGTTGCTCAGTCTTCCAGGTGGACGTCTTCATGGTGAGTCAACGATACCCCACAGCCCAGACTGCCTGCCCAGAATGCAGTCCCAGAAACTAACCCCACTCTTCCTCCTACAAAATACTAAGCAGCAAAGTCCATCCCATATGAAAGCAGCTGTTTGGAGTGAAACTTCATCCTCCTTATGGGCTGCTAACATCCCCATTGCCCAGGCTTTCAGCTTTCTGCTGACCCACCCAGTGAATGCAAATCCTGAGAAGACACATGGCTTTAGGCAAAACCAAAACCTATGTGAGAGGAATATCTGCAACTAACAAGAAATGTGTCACCGAAAGTTCAGATAACAGAACTTTGTTCTCTGAGGGCCCATCTTTCTCTTGACCTGTAGGGAGAGGAAAAAAAGAGTTGCCCTCTCTATGGGCAACTATGGAGGAAGGGGGCAACTAGACTTAGTACTTTTGAGACAGGGCAGGGGATTGGAGTTCAACATGACCAGCAACCCATCAGTTTGCCCTGCAGTGCTAAAATGGCCCATCAGGGTCTAACGAAAAAACCCTACCTGTGGCTTGAGTGGACCCACTTGAGCCTATGGAGTTGAGTATGAGGTTAGGAATTGATGAGATGCGGCAGCCGAAGGGGGATGCCAGAGCACGTGCTTTCTGTTGGGCTGTCTTCAATGATGATTCTGCATCCCAGGGTGTTGGATGTGCACTGAGTTTTAGGTTCATTATTGTGATCTTGCCTGAAGTTCAAGATCTCCATAATAGGGGTACATTGCCATGCTACTTCTGACATATTTGTTGTCCCTGGCTTTCATCCTCTTGAGCTAAGGTGATACTGATTGGTAGTGCTCTTCTACACTGCAGCACTCCTGAGGTTAGTAACCTCTTGATTCTGCCAGCTTTTCTGCTGCTGGAGAAGATCTTGGTCCACTAGCACAGGCTGACAAGTACTAACTGGCCAAGCTCAATCTTCTAGGAGATTGAGGTGGTTGACATTACTGTTTGGAGAAGCCGTGACTGGAATGGAAGGTTGTGAAAAAGAGAGGAATGATGAAAAGAAAGGGGCTGGGGTTTTGCCAGGAGAGAATGGCCACAGAAGGTAGGGCATTTATTTTAATAATAATAATAATGATAATAATAATAATATAATAAAGATAGAAGAAAAGTTGGGTAGATGCTGAGTAAGTAGCAGAGTTGTAAAAATTTGAGGGCTGGGGGTTCATAGCTGACCTGAAGGCAGTGACATTACTTCTTTAAAGTAGCATTTCAGGATGTTGCAGGATATCTTCACAGCTCAGGTTCATCTGTGCTAGGTAGGTGCTAGGTAGCATTGCAATGGTACAGCCTTTGCTTTGGACTCTGGTGTCCGTACTGTGGGGTGAAGTGCATTAGGTGTGTCCCTGAAGTGAAACTTCAGGATTGGTTTTATGTAAATGGAATCCAATTTGCGTGCACCAGAGCTGCCCAGTTATCTCAACTTACGTGTACTAAGTAGGAACAACTGGGGGATTTGCTTTGAAAGTACATTACTTTTGTAAACTAAAATGCTAATGTAAGAGCACCCAATATAGCTGCTAAAAGAACAAGCATCTAAAGAGAGGTTACAGCTTTGTAGAGTAATTTAGGTTGGGAGGGACATCAGAAGGTAATCTAGTCCATCAGGAGGTCATCTAGTCCAATCCTTTAAAGCTGTCTGAGATAGTTTCTGATTTGTCAATGTACGTTTTTGGTGTGGAGTTCTAATTTCTGTGGTTAGATTAGGTTGAAAGGTTTCAGACTGAAGCATGAACTTTGTATTTGAGATGATATGGGACCTGATATGTTTTAGAAGTAGTCGTGTACATGCATATTTGTCGGGGGGTGGTGGTGAGGATATCATTGCTATGAATGCTATATTTAAAATGCTAGGGAGTAGTTTGATCTCAGACAGATTGCTTCACATTTTGTTTTGGAATTAGAATATAGAATAACTTCAGGCAGAACAGGTCTGCAGTATGCAATGATTCATCTAAGGTGAAGTTTTCACATACTTAACAATTCTTGTTTGGCTCTAGCTTGTGTTTAAAGAAATTGATTTAGCACTTAGGATTCAAACTCAAGAACTCACGATACTGCTGTATCGTGCGTATGGACTCACCCGTAACAAAAATGAATCTCCTTCTCGGGGATTATTAATGTGGCCTTTGGTTGAATTCTCATTTTAAGCTAAATTTCTGTGAATTTCTGTTTTTTGTGGTAACAGAAGAAGTCTGGGGGCTATATAACTTGTTCATGATATGAGCTTTGAAGTCTGATTGCTTATCTAAGCCATTGTAACTGTTTCGGAAAGATACGGGTAAATTACCTGTTACCTTTACCAGGTGCTCAGTGTTAACAAATCTTCTGTGAAGTGAGAACGGTGTTATTTGACAATGGTCAAAACTAAGTGTAATGGTCAAAACTAAGTGTAATAGTCAAAAGTGTATTTTTATTGCCATTGCTTTCCAGGCAAGATCTCTTTGGCTAACTTGAAGTGTGGTAGAGAGAATTTTTCCTCAGTTTTTTTATTAATAGGACAAAAAGTTTAGCTGAGGCTTGTTTTACACTGTGCTGGTTCTAGAGGTAAAGGCAAGAAAGATAACTCCATCTTAAAGAACAAATCCTCCCCCACTCCCCTTCAAGCAAGCCAGCCAGTTAATTTTATAATTAAACTTGAGTCAGAATTGTGGATGCAGCAGTGCAATTACAGATATGCAGATATATCATGTCAAAACATTGCTTTTCATTACTGATCTTGGAGTAGTTGTTCCTGTCTGTTGTGAAGTTGGCTTCTTATTGACTTTTAGGAGGGTGTAACTTGTCAGTCTTGGAAAAAGAGTTTGAAAAAATCTTATAGTAGATCCTGCGTGGAATATATTCATTGGTGCCTAAGCATGTGAGGGTAGAAAATACAATGCCAATTAAAAAAGCGAGGGTGGGGGCAAGTGTCATGTAACATCGGGGAAGAAATAAGGCCTGTAAGCTTGGTGTCTGTACTGGACAGAGGAGTAGAAACTATAATAAGGAATACAGTAGTTCATACCTGGGTAAACATGGTATAGTTGGGGAAAATTACATGCCTTTTTGAAAGGAAGGTGATGCCTCTCCAACCAAGAGATCAAAAATCATTTGAGTAGAATCGTATGGTATTCCCCGCTAAGACTTCCAGAAAGCCTCTGTCAAAGTTTCTAACAAAAAACTCTTAAAGAAACTAAAGCAGATGTGAGACTTAAAAGAAAAGGTTCTTGCAAAGATAAGTAATTGATTTAAAGTAGGAGTCAAGGGATGGGGTACTGTTAACAATCCTCACCAGGGAGGGGAGTCACCTGTACTGCGCATAAGCAAGTTGGAAAACAGGATGAACCGTGAAGTAACATTTTCGTGGTGGATCAGCAAGGGCTGGTGCTAAATGTGGAGAATTACAGTAAGCCCTTAAAAGATTGGGTGGCTGAGTGATAAAACAGCACATAAACTTCTATGTAGATAAATGTAGAGTAATGTATGTGGAGAAAAAATTTGTAACTGCACATGTAAAATAATAGCCTCTGAATTTAGGGTATTTCCATGCATATTGAAGCATATGAAACTATGAGTAGCATAGAAGCAATGGGGTTTGATTGTTCAGCATCTCTCTTAATATGAGCCCTAGGGAGTGCAAGTCTTTGAAACCAACAAAAACTGGCTCAAAATAAACAAAAGATAGTGTTTTTTCTTGCAGTGTAGTGGGGCTGTGCGTGAAACATTGTGCTGCGGACTTTTACAGCTGGTAGAGGTTTACATGGTCTTACTGGGGAGCTAGATGAGCTCATACAGGGGAAACTGAAAATCACCAAATATGTAGGAATCACATTTGAATTGCATCCACTTCAGGAATTCTCTGAGCTTGAAAATGGATAGTCTCTCAGAGAGTAGTAGTAGAAAATATCATACATGATTGCCCTGTTTTTTACCTTCCCTGAGCACATGTTGTTGCCTGTTGTCAGAGTCAGGACACTAGAGCTCTAGTGAGGCCATTCTTAGGTTGTTAGATAGATCCGATGCAGCTCTTCCTCAGGATTTCAGCGCCGTGACTCAGAGAGACTGGTTCATTCTTTTAGTGTCAATAAGAATTCATTTCCTAAAGGAACGTCTAGCATTTTCAGGGTTTATGTTCCAGGCAGAAGTAAACAGAAATAGGACAGAGTCTGCAATCCTGAAAGAAGCCTTTGGTCCTCCCTTAAAGGACCCTTCGAATTTTCTCACATTGCTCAGAAGTAGTCTTGGTCTTTAGTTTTCAAGATGGAGTATGTTTCAATCCTGTTACCTGTTCTGCCAGAAAGTAAGGCTCCTGTTTATGGTTGGGGAAATATTTAGTACTTGTGAATGCAGAAGCAGTCCAAACTTACCTTTTGGACACAAAATACGGTGTGGTTTTTGATTGAGACTGGTATTTCTGTACAAAAGAGAAAATTTCCTCTGTCTTGAAGACTATTAGCCTCTCTTTATCTTTTCTTTAAAGGAATGATATGTAAAAGGGTGGTTTGGAGCCATATATTAAACTGGCTGAGATTGTTTTCTAAAGTCAATTAGACTGGGTCTAGTCTTAATGGCTCATAAGGTCTCAAAAATATGACCTAGTGCTTAAAAAGAAATTGATTACTTGAGTATATACTAATAAATCCATCATTGTAAACACTCTAGTAATCTTGCTTGGAAGATTATTGCAAGTCAATAAAGCCACACAGAGGCTTAATACAAGATTTTAGGGTTTATGTATGATTGACAAATGTCACTTTTATGGAATGGTTGAAGACCTCAGTCATGCTAAAAGACCGAAGAGCAACTGTTAAGGTGAACCTTCTGTTCCATACAGCAAAATCCACACCTGTTCCAACAACTTCAGCCACTCAGCTCTACCCTGTGTTCCTTCATACCTGCTGTAGCAGTTGTTTCATAAATTAAATTTTCACTGTCTGTAGAGAAATTTGTCATGATTGGAAGTGTTCTCTATAGTTCTTCTTTGAACTAATTAGTAAATACCTAGTAGTAGTAATTGTCTTTGGCCAAATTAGAAACTGCAGATGAGAGAGCGCAACAAAAAAATGTCTTTGCAAACACTGTATTTTGTCCTATTATTTCTGGGGCATATTTTATTAATAAAGGTTATATAGAATTTAATTCCAAATTCTCTCTATATCAGGTGTAAGTACAAGAAAATGGCGGGAAAAGTTAACTGAAAAAGACATTTCAGTGCCATCTACCTTTGTCTCTGTAATTCTCACGTTCAATGCACACAACTAATTAAATATATAATAAAATAATATTTTCAGTAAAATTGAATGTAAATACTTCAAAATATATTTAAATACATAATCTGTATATAAAAAATTATATATAAAAGTGATGACCTGAAAAGCTTAAATGCTTTAAACTGAGCATCATATTTTGTATATTCTGTTTTATCTATTTAATATCAGTTAGTATGTATGGCATGAGTCCTTAAATGTTTTTAACACCATACTACATGATAGCAGATTTTTAGTTTGGGAAAGTAGAAGAAAGAACTAAGGAGCAAGACAAATTTCATTACTATAAGAATTTAAATATGAGATCATTGGAATTTTAAGATATTTCTGGCGAATGGAAAAGAGCCAGAGAAATGAGGGAGGGAATAGCAGGATGGTGGCAACTAAAAAAGTGTTTCTTTACTGCTGAAAGATTTTCTGGTTTTTGTAGATTGCTTAAACAATACCTTTCTAAATCCCATTTTGGAAAAGTGTACAGGCAACCAACTTTCTTCAAATATCTGCTGATGTTACAGCACAGAAATCATATGAAGGGGAAATAGGGTGGGAAGAGAAGAAAGAAACATACTTCCATAATTTTGCTATCACACTGTATTCTACTAGTTTTCTGGTTCGAGTGAAATGAGGATGTTTGATTTGGTTTAGCAAGAGTTCCAGATGTGAGGGACCACTGAAGAAAGTTGCTTTCCAAGGGACAATTTTCAAGTAGAAGGTAGCTGGGAAGGAATAAAATAGAAGATGTGGAAGGGGAGCAGGCATAGATAAGAGGTGTCAGAAGCAGCTCCTGTATGTTGTCCTAAGGACAAGGATAAATCATTTAAATTTTATTCAGATGTTGAGGAGAAGATCGTGGAGAAATTCAGTGCAGAGCTGTGCATGATTAGAATAGCAAGCTGGACAGGTGACTCTAATACTGATGTTTGGAACAGGTTTATAATGCCCTGAACGAGAACCAGAACAGAACGCCTGAAGCTGTTGCTTTCAAACAATCTAAGGGCCATGATAAAAAAAATAAGAGGTAACACACTCTAGCCAGCCACGTTCAAATTCCAGAAGCAGCTTCTAGTAGGTTATTTTTGTCGTGTGTAGCAGAACTATGGCTAAAAATGTTTGGAGCTGATTTGGGTTTCAATTATGTGAAGCTTGCCTTTACTTACCGTCTAGCAAAAGTTGCACACCATCTTTTCATCAAGAAATGATAAGCAAGATATGCTGCATTCATTTTGGAAAGAACAACTTTCCATTCTTACATCAGAAAACAAAGTTGTTCATCTGCTTTTGTCACTTTAGATCTAGAACTGTTAGGTTTATCATCAGTAAATTTTGCATTTTGCAAATATTTAACACAGCACGGGTGCAATGGAATGCTAGTGATTGCTGTGTTACTAGAAGACACTGGACATTCTTGGGTTTTTTTTAGGTAAAATTGCATAAATTTTCTCATTGTGGATTAATAAGTATCTAAGAACTAAAAATTCTCATTCTGTGCATCTCCAAATTATTCTTTTACTTTTGCCTTACTCATGTTAATTCTGGTTTTCTCCATTGCCATGAAAGATATTCTAGTAAGGAAAGGATTAGCAGGTTGGCTCTCACAATTAGCTGAGGATGAACAAAATGGCAGCTTAGTAAACCGAAGCTGATGATAGAAGAGACCATGAGAAACCACAGCTCTAATTTAAGGGAAGATTGCTCCTTGCAACTTTTGGTTGAAGTGTGTACCCTTTCTCTTAAGCAACAGATGTTCCCTTATTTATTTTCCTGTGTGTCATGATACTCTTTAACCTTTATATAACTTAAATTCCTTTGCTATGAAAGAACATGTTTCTGATGGGCCTTTCTGATAGTTGGCAGTATGGTGACTGCTGGCTTTTTCAGTTGTGTCAGCCAACAGCATGGATAACAAAAATACCATTCATAAAATTGTTCAAAAATGTTAAGATTATTTTAAATATATCTTTTATGTATGTCCTATCAGTGTTTTCATTTGTTTCTGTGCTGTCTTACTTTCTTTCTTGAAAATTTCCATTAGCCAGAGAGAGATAATGATGTATGCTAATTTTTATTTCCATTCTCAGCTTTTTATTATATGCAATGGCTTGGCTACAGTGCTAAGCAGTTTTAAAAGAGAGCAGCAAATAAAGTAGTGAAGCCAACTACCTCCGTGGTAATGGAATTCATTGTTTCAGTCACTAAGTATTGTAATTCATTAGAGACAGCTAATATAGTCTGAAATGCTGAATTGTTACTTTTAAAACCAGTGAAAACCAATAAGCATAATTACACTGCTTTTTAATTTGCTTCAGAAATACAAGCCTGGTCGATGTGATGATATTTTGAAATGGAAGCCACCCAGCCTGAATTCTGTTGATTTTCGTCTAAAGATAACAAGAATTGGTGGAGAGGGGTATGTAATCTCTTCCCTTTTTAAATGTGTAACACTCACGTGAATGTCCCTTAGCAGTTAATCTCTCCTCTGATATTTCTTGGCACTTCCTGGGGCTAAGCCTTTCTATATTCTGTAGACTTTGTTCATTGAAAATATATGCAACTGTTGTAATCAGTGTTGTACTGAAAACAATGGCAGATGTTTATAAAGTAAACTTACTCATTCTTAAATTAAGTTTCATAAAATTTCTGAAAAAAGTCCTGTTTGGATTTGGCACTACCTCTTACATTTTTAGAAAGTAGGCAGGCTTATTAGCTTAAGTTCTTACATAAAATAACTATTTTCCATTGGTTTTATGCAAATTAATAACAACCTAAGCTTTCTTCCATTTTAGAATTCTGCATAATGACAAACAGTGCTTGTTTTCTTGGATAAAAACAAAACTTGACATTTTTACTCGATAGGTATTCTTTGGTATTGTCTTTAAAACCATTAAAATCTTAATCAAAACCAGTGAGTTCTAATGGCAGAAGACATGTAAATCTTTACATTACATCAGTTCTACATACTATTTGCCTAGTTCAGTCACTGCACATATTAAATAGGGGCAATTTCCATGTTCAATTGTGCCAGGGAGGGGAAGGGGAAGATTGAGTCACTAGATTAAAGCTTGCCTTGGAAAAGATTTTGCTTAAAATGAAGTTAATTGATTTTTAGGTTGCTTAATGTTTTAACATCTGGGACTCATTTCAATTGACAGTTTGAAATACTGACATTTAGCTTTTCTTTTTCTTGGTGCCACAGGCAACTCGGTATGATTAAACAATTAATTCATATATTGCTTACGTATTCCAGAGTGCTAATAATGGCCCATCTAACTTTTTGACATTTGCATGTCATGTTAATGAATATATTTGGTGAATAGAGAGTATCTTAAGGATATAGGGTTTATTCTGCAAATGTACTCAAGTGCCAACTTCTGAGCATTTAATGAGGTCAGAATTATCTATTCAGATTTTTGTATTTGAAAACGCAATTTTAAGTCCTCAGTAACAACATAGCTATTTCAGAGAATATACAGCAATATTTTAAGTTCGACTTCAGAGCACCAGCTCATTACAAACATTTCATATTTGTCTGGCTTTTATTTAAGTCACAGAACAGTGTAATATGAAAGATTTCTGTAAATAAAAAAAAAAATTATCCATTATTTGATAGGAAGGTTATTTTTATTACAGTATTCTTATGACTTCTGCTGGAGTTTATAAATATACAGTAGTAGCCTGTGATTCAGAAGCAAAACACAAGAGATTTTTCATTTCACATCAAAAAAGGAGTATTTGCTTGATTAGTTATCACTGATTTAAAATACGAAACTGTCAGTGCTGTTGTGTTACGTTTAATATATTACATCATAGATTATTTGATCGGAACATGAAAAGGTTATAAAATATGAGCCAGCAAAAAACTATTTCTAAAAAGTTGGGCAGTTAGTAGCAAGTTATTAAAGAATGACTGATCCTTGTGGAATTGGAAACACTTTCTAACATTTATAAAAGTTCTACCATATTCTAGCTACCTGAAAATAAGTGCATTGCTCATATTGTGGTAACAATTATCTAATTAGTCTGTAAATACTATAATACTTAAATGTGATAATGTTTATGTTCCTCTTATATGCATAAGAAAAAAATAATCCTAGAAATTTGACATTTGATAAATAAAGTACAATTCTTCCAGATATGTTTTACTTCATCTCACATGACACTTGACTGCTATTAGTAACATAAGTGCATTCATCCAACAAAAAGAAAAGTTAATGAAGTACTGGGTGGAAAATAATAATTTGCCATTGTTGGGAGAGAGGTGTTTATCTTAAGTAATGACCTATGAAACAGTAGCTTCTGCCCAGTTAAACACAAACAATGAATGAAATACCCCAGGTTTAACTGCTTCAGTTGTTAATTTGAGTATCCAATTTATTGCTTGGTAAAATCTGAACTCATTTGAAGAAACATCAGAATTATACTGATTTTGAAGTGTTGACTAGAGTTTTAAAAGAAGCATCTTTAATTTAGGTTGTAAAAAGCAGTTCCTGAGTTCTGAGCACTACCATAATAAAATGGTTGATTTGTGATATAACTAAAAATTCTGTTTTGATGAACTGAATGTCTTGCTTCTGGCAATTCTAACATGACAATGTTAGGCTTCCTGCCTCCCACCACCCCACTGAGATTAAAAGCAAGCATTGATATTGGTTTCAACCTTTTAGGTAAAAAAAGTTTTCTTCTTCTTCAGTAATCCAAAAGGAAATCTGGCATGCATTTGACAGCGGAGTAATACAGATGTGGTTAAAGTACTGTTATAGAATTTGTGTGTTGTTTCGGTACAGTTAAGCAATAATATGTATGGAAGTAGAAGGTATGCCTTTGTATTGATCTCTTACTGGCAAATGAGGAGCCAAAGTCTAAGTATTGATCTCAAATACTTGACAGCTTGAAACAATGAGAACAGGGATTGTCTGTAATTTCCAAGCCCTCCGTTCTGATCTTTAAATCTTGAGATGCAGACATATCTAAACCTGTGCTACAAGTGTATGTGATCTTATCACAGTTTACAGCCTAGCCAGTAGTGATACAGGCTGAACCTGTATTGCAAAACTCCAACCATGCAGCCCTTGTATTTATAGTTCCCTGTTCACTTAAATAGTGAAAAAAGCATATAGGAGCATTATTTATTCAGTAGCATGAGATCAGAGCACTGCCAGCTGTTGGACATGTCTTTTGGATAGCATATGTAATTGAGATCCTGAACAGTTGTAAACAATCTTGTGCATTTTTCATATGAATAAAGGAGTTACCTCTAGGGAGTTTGCCAGATTTTAGTCAGTATGATTATTTTCCATCTACCTAAAATTCCCCTGTGTTTTCAGTTGTGCATTTCCATCCATAGATCAGTCTGCAATAGTAATGTTAACTGCAAAATAGCTGCTGTGTTTCACCCCAGGTGTAGTTGAGTTACGGATGAATGACCAATTGTTTTTATCTAGGGTTCAGTTATTTCACTATTGATATCGGAGGGAGTTTTGCCATTGAATTAAAAAGAAGGATTTGGCTTATGATCTATGAAGTACTTTTAGAATAAGCTTCCCTATAAAGATGAAGACTGCATAACAAAGGATAAACATAAAGAAAACAGACACTATTGCATCTCAAAGAAAGGCAGGGTTTCCGTAACCTCAGTGACCTAATCCTGACACTCCTGTTCAGTGCACATATTTGAAAGGAATTGCATTATTGCACCTTAGTGAGTTACAGCTTATCAGCTGAGCCATGGTAATTGTCCCCTGTGTATTGTCATAGTCCAGCATGTCCAAGCATCAGAATAATGGTTAGATTAACTCTTTTTATGTTGTGTTTGCAAGAATTCCAGTTTATGCTCTCTCTCAATCTCTTCTCCTAACAGCAATATAGTTACTTTTATTTTAAAAAATAAAATCAACCAAACAAAAAAACCAAAACAACAACGAACAACTTATTAAATCAGCTAAATGAGAGAGTACTTTGTTGTTTATCTCTGGTGAAACACAGCAGTTGAATTGAAAAGCCCTCACATTACGCGTGCTTTAAAAAGGTAGACCCATTTCCCAGCACTTCTCTATCATTTCAGGTTTACTAAGATAATGGTCTCACATCAGCAATGTGAAGTGGACCCCTTTGATCATACAACAGTAGCTTGTATTTTTCCTAAATTATGATGATACTCATAAAAAATAACAGGATCTTAAGCACATCAACTGCATTTCCAAATGACCTACAAGTTAAACGACCTTATCAGAAGAGAATATGGTGGATATTTAATTGCTGTGTGCAGTATCTCAGTTATATTAGAGAAGACTGTTTTTAAACAGTAGAGATGCTTTTTCCCAAAATGTCTCACTCTAAGAATATTTCTTGAAAAAATAAAAACCCCAGACCAACTCTGAGCCTTATTTAAATGTCACAAATATCAACTGAAAATGTGAAAGTGCCAGATTTGTGGTAGCTTCCAAAATCAGAATTTCTTAAATGTCCGTGCTTCCTTTTACAGATTTTTAATTAGCCTGTGCAAGTCCCTTAATTTTATCTGAATCAGACATGCTAAAATCAAATTACAAGCAAGGCTTTGGTTTTATTGGCTTTGAGTGAATATCTTACTGGGTCAATTTGATACCATTTCAAATCACAGAATAATAAAAATTCTATATAGAACCTTGAGGTATTGGAAAGAATCAAGAATTTTACTCATCTTCTAAGAGACAAATAGTAATAAAGGCTTGTTTCTTTAAAAAAGAGTAAGTAATCTAAAATAGACATGAACTCTTTGTTAGCAGCATGTCTATATTGTTTTTTTATTATATCCATGATTAAGTAGACCACATGGAGAAAAAACCAAACAAACAGTGCTTAGGCGAAGTTCTGTTTAGCTTGGACATTGTCAAGTAATAAAAAATGGGAGATAAAGTACAATACATTCAAGGACAGCGGGGGCTTCAAATCTTGACAGCAGGGGCTTAAACTCTTGGATACATTGGTAATTACAAATCAGCAACCAGATATAGATATGACTACAGGCAAGTGAGTGTTTTTCTTTTGTTACATGTGATGTTGTCCTTCTTCTTCTGTAAATTAGAAAGAGCTTCTGAAGCAGGGTGGGGGAAGAAGCTGCAACTGGTTCAAAATAACGGTGATGTTCTTGATTTGTTCTCATATAGCTATGTTGTCTGTCACAGGGTGGCTTATCTGTTTTATAAGCTAGTCTTCCTCATTCTTCTGCTTTGAAAAAAAATTGGCAACTGGTTGAAAAATCGTGAAAGTTAATTGAATTAGCTAAGATCTGCAGAACTGACACGATGATTTCTGTGGCCCATGTTTTGTTCTGCCCTCCTCTCTTTCCAGTCCCCCTTTTATGTGTTTCATAATTGGTTTGGGCTGTGAGCTCTTTGCCTTCTCACCTGTTTGCAGAATGCCCCTTATCAAAGAGCACAAACTTGTTCTTACACGTGCCATCCATCACAGAAAGGGAGTTTTCAAATAGCACCCTGGCGATAAAAATAATAATCCATATTCCTCTAGCCTCCAAAGATCGCAGTCAAGATTGGGGCTGCGTTGCTGTTGAGTACAGTGGAGTTATGAGGCAGAATGCAGATGATGTCACACAGCAATTATGGAACAAACAAGGGCAAGTTGTTGCAAATAGATGCAAAGATGCACAGTGTTGGGATGACAGCAGGACGAGTGCATGTTTGAATATATTAACTGCATTTATGGCTGTATTGTTGTTAAAGGAAGTGTGTGCTTAGAAGTGGCTTACTTTTTACGGAATGTAAGAGTTGCAAATGAAAGAAAAAGAATAATTTGTTTAGGTATTACCTTCAGGCATTCAACTCTTACCACAGCAGGTCTTACTAGTTCTGAAGAAATGTAGGGGCGGAGTTGTGCAAACAGATTGAGAGAAGATGTTATGTGTAGAAGGAACAGTGTGGTGGCACGGGAAGGGGAAGCACAAATACTATCATGTGCATGGACAACTGCCACCATTGGCATTGCAATGGAAACTAATAGATATACATTTTACCTGGGTACTGTGCTGTAAGTATTGATGCGATATTGCTTATGTGAGGATATTTAAAATCTTTTCATAACACTTCAGTTTTTAAAAACTATTTTCAAAGAAGGGCTTTGAATCTAACCTCTATTTCTACTGTGGTACACTGAACGTAATGTTGTACCTTCCACAACTAATACTGAGGATGCTCTTGGAATTTCTAATGTTGGATTTCAAAAATGAACTCAGCCTCATCTTTTTATATGTTCAAGTGGCAGCCTTGGGCAATCTCCATCTGTCAGATAATTATTCTACTTTAGCTACTCATTTCTCTACATTTTTAAAAGCTTTGCCTCATATCCTAAAATTATCTATATGCTTGCAAAATGGAATGCAAACGCAGCCTTGTATGTTTTATAGACCCTGTTCCTTTTTCTTGAACTAGCTGCCTCCTTAAAGCAGTCTTTCCAATTGCTCATGTCAGCTATCATAACGATTATCCACTCTGTTAAAGATCCATTTCTATCAGTATGCAAGATCAAGAAAAGCTCTCAAATACTATATGCCTCTAAAATTTTCTTATCTCCCATACACTTCTCTGTCCTATTTTACATTTGGATAGATACTTTATTCCTATTTGGCCATGTAGCTTAGATTTCTTGCTGCTTGTGAATATGGAAATTGAGGGCTGATGCCATCCGCAGCTAAACAACTGTAAGGTGGTAGAATCTGAGAGAGGATTGAGAGAAACAGGCAGTGGAGAAATGATCTTGGGCTTCAGGAAAGCTGGCTTTGGCTTTTTCAAGGAACAGGTAGGTAGTATCCCATGGCACGTCCCCTAAAGTGCAGAGAGGCCCGGGAGAGCTGGTTGATCTTCAAGGACAGCCTCCTCAAAATGCACATGGACATGCTTTTCGAGTGTGCAGGTAGACAAGCAGGTATGGCAGACAGCTGGCTTGCTTGAATGGGGAATTCCCCAGTCAACTCACCCAAACAATGAAGTGTATGGAGGATGTAAACAGGAACAGACCCCTGTGGAGAACACAAAAACAGTGTTTGGGTGTAGAGGGAAGGAATTAGGAAAGCTAAAACTCAGCTGGAGTTGAAAGTAAGTGAAGGACTTCTATAGGTACCTTGGTAACGAAAGGAGGACTAAAGAAAATGGCGTGCTGCTGATGCAGCAGGAGACATAGTGAGAAAAGATGCAAGTAGGGCTGAGGTATGCAGTGCTGCCTTTGCTTTGGTCTTGACTGGCAAGGTCTACTCTCAGGTCTCTGAGGTCCCTGAACCTCATGGCAGAGCACAGGGAAATGAATTACTACCAACAGGTGAGGAAGTTCAAGTTAGGGATTACTTAAGCAAGCTGGACCTCAGGGTACTGGAGGGCAAAGCTTTGAAACTGGGGCAGAGGTTAGCCCTTGTGGCAAATACGGCCAGCTGATAACTGGGCTGCAGATGGAGGGGATGATTCTTCACCTCTATTCAGCATTTGCGAGACGGCATCTGGAGTACTGTGTCTAGTTTTGGGCTCCCCAATATGAGAAAGACATTGATGCACTTGAGCAAGTCCAGTGGAGGGCAACCAAGACAGTGAGGGATTGGAGAACATGGTATACAAAGAGAGGCTGAGAGAACTGCGTTTGTTCAGGCCAAGGAAGAAAAGGCTACGTAATACTTTATTGCTGTTTACTGCTCCCTAACAGGAGGTTATAGAGAAGATGGAGCCAGGCTGCTCAGAGATGTGTGTTTAAAGAATGAAAAGCAAAGGACACAAACTGTAGAAGGACAGGAGGAGAAAGTGTGTCAGAAAAAGGTCAAACACTGTAGTAGACTGGCAAGTTGTAGAGTCTCCATCTTAGGAGATATTCAGAAGTTGACTGGATAGGGCTGTGAGCAACCTGATATAACTTGGAAGCTGACCCTGTCTTGAGCATGAGGCAGATGACATGTAAAGGTCCTTTCCAATCAGAGTTATTTTATGATTACCTGCAGATCAGATGTTAAATATTTTGCAAATAATATGGAACTGTTAGACATTCAATTACTAAATATTTTAAAATATTTTTGGTTTGCTTTCTTCATGCTTTCTTTACTGTATATAGAGATTTTTCAGAATACCTGTTGTACCTACATTTAATTACAAATTGTGGGATTGTCCTTTTAGAGACAAAGTAACAATAAAGAGGAATTTGACATTGTTCTTTGTTACATGCTGTAAAGGTTTGCCGGATGCGTAATTTAAAAACGGTCTAATTTAAATAGGGAAAACGTTCATCTTCCTTTTGTTACAGCTTGAACAGTAGATGTGCTGCTCTCAGACTTACTGAAATTCTGTTGTGAACGTATTTTTCTTTTGCACCAATATAAATTAGCTTTTTAAATTATAGGAGTTGTTAGTATTCTTGAACATCCTGTTCAAAGTGTTTTTAATGGATTTTATAAATTGATATGAGCTTCTTTAAAATGCATTTTTGCGTGTAGTAACTATTTGGTCTCCTTCAGACAAGGAGTATTTGCTAGATTTTGTGAGTATGCTATAAACGATACCTTAATTCAGAATATTTTTGCCTGCATTAATTGCCTACAGTATGAATTAATATTCCGTTGTTTGAGGTTTTTTTAGTTTGTTGCTTAATGAGATTTTTATTATCTGTTTTCTTGAGTTTACAGATTAGTACATTTAAAACCATGTTTGGAAAAGAGCATTAGTATAGAATTATTAGAGATCTGAATGCTAAGTATTTTTTCCATGGTGCTTGGAATTAAAAAACCATGTATTTAAGGAAAAAAAACTCAGGTCAGATGACTTCCTTGCATACTGTGGTGTATTTCAAAGAAGAATAAAGCAAACTAAGAGGGGAAAAAAATGATCACCATGGTAGAGTAGAACACACTGGACAGCCAAAGATACTGTATGTGTTTTGTACTCTTCATTGGTCTTACTCTGAACATTTTATTATTTAATTTTCTGATAATACCAAACTCACAAATCATAAAAGAACAGATATAAGTACTAAATAATGAATATATTAAAGATAAAAATAATTCATGACAGTCATAACTCCAAAAGTACCATTCAGTTTGAAATTGGTTTAGGAATTAGAAGCTTAGCCTTTTTGTGTCTTCTTGAATTCACAAGTACTTTGGAATCAGCAAAACATGTCAACAAAATAAATGACCCTGATGCAGGTTGTTTGCATTTCTGCCATGACAGTGTTATCAATACGGTATGCATGCAACTGTGGGCTTCTAAGACACCAGGAGATTATCAGCAGTTTCACCTTCCCTGTTTGATAGCTAACAGAAACTTAGCTACATGTTTGGTACATGTGCTTATCTTACAACTTCAGAGACATTAGAAAAGAAACCTACATAATTATTTTTTAGAATAATTATCCAGTATCTCTGGTTTTGTAGGGATTCAAGTTGTGATGATTGATTAAAAAAAAAAAAAAAAAAATTTTATGAGTTTTTTAAAACTAGCATTTTAAGGGACATTTGCATTCTGAGGAAATAAATTGGATTTTTAATATCTGTTACTTTAATGGCTTAGGATCTGCCATAGGCTTGGTAATTCACACTTGCCATCTTTTTGGCTAACACCCAGCTTGTAGGTTTTTTTTTTCTGGAAAAAGATGCTTATTCTATTGTAGAAACACATTAAAATCAATGAGGCAGTAGGTGCATGTATCTGTCTGTGGGAGACCAATTTGCATAATCAAGGCCTGATGAGTCAATGGTAATGAAGAATCCATATTGTTACTTACCTAAGCGATAGGGAAAAAAACAGTAACTACTGGGTATGGAGCTTGTGTGCATACTGCACTTTGACAGGGAATATCTAGTGTTTGTAAAAAGCCTTTAATAGTTTTCAGTAGAGATTTGGTTCCATCTAACAAGAGATGTAAGCATGTCATCCTACTAGAGGATCTTAAAAATGCCAAAATTCCTTATTTTCATACACTTTTTATGCTTGCTTGCTTTTTACAAAGCAGTCTTATGACAGTGAGTGTGAAGTACAAGCATGGTTTTGTACGGAATTCTATTCTGAAATCAGCGTCAAGGCTTTTATCTTAAACACATGGAAGATATGTTCATTCACAGGACCTGCTTCATTTTTAGCATCATTGTATATGTGAGAAATAAGCCTTTATTTTAACTTTGAAACCCAGTTTTCCAAGGTTGTAAGCTGCTTCAGCCTCATATGAAATGAATCAGATTTCTTTATTTATAAATACATATGCATTTGTGTGTGTGTATACACACACAGGTGACAGCTGCTGCTTTATGTTGTAAAATTAAAAACACAAACAAAAATATAAAAGAATTCCCTTGGCTGTTATGAATCAAAACAAAACTCTCCTCTTTTCCTCCTCATGTTTACATGTGGGAACCCTATCCTCCTTTTGTCATACTTCTTGATTTTAAAAATGATCGATTTTATTAAATCTGACTTTGCTATTTCCAATTCTCAGCTCTTTTCATGTAAGTTTATTTCTTAACTGGACATTCTCAACTTCTGAGATTCAACAAGGTGAAGTGCCGGGTCCTGCA
>NW_009232177.1:0-1641 GCF_000690835.1 Fulmarus glacialis
CCTGCCCTGCCCCGGCGGGGAGACCGCGTCCGCCCCTGACCTGGCCGGCGCACGTGCCCGGGGGTAGCCCCAAATCCTGCCTGCTGGAGACAGGGGGTGTTTTCCGTGCTCTAACCTCTGCGGGGCTACATACCTGCGCCGGCCTTTGTCGTAGCTGTCGTCGGCAGCGATGGGCTCTGTCGTCCTCCAGGCTCAGATTGACAGGGGTTTAGTTGAGGAATGAATTTGGTGAGGCCGTGTATCCATAAATGAAGCGACGGCGGGGGCACCCCATCTACTTCAATAGCTGGAGGACTTCGTACAATGCATCACTCACAGAGAGGCAGGCAAGCTCAAAGAAAACGCTTTGCAAATTAAGGGTAATGATATTGCTGTTCGCTTTCACTGCTGTTTTATTTTTAAAGGGAACAGAAGATTGGGCACATGTTATAGTCTGGAAGGCAGATCTCTTTTCGAAATTGATTGTGGCTGTTTTAGACGGGAATTCAGAGCAAAAATCACAAGAATGCCGTTGGACTGAGGCTGGAAGTAAAACCGAGTGGACAGCAGGAACAGTAAAAGCCCTTACAGAAACCCCATCAGATCCATCACCATGCCTGTAAGGCGATGAGGATACTTCACTTTCTCTGAACAATAGGAGAGAAATTTGCTCTGAGGTCCAGGGCTACTTCTAGGCTAGGCATGTGGGATGCAATTATTGCCTCTTTCATCAGCCACTGGAACTACCATTTTGTTGAAACCATATCCTTTGAGTGTAATGATACCTTTTCTAGTGAGCTCTTCGCATAGAAAAGAGGGGGAGATGAAGTGAGATAAAACGTAGTTTGTCTTCCAGTGCACTAGGTTTATTTTGCTGCGTGAAGGAGAGAGCCATTGTGTCAGCGATAGCAAAGAGGTTAGGCTTGGCAGGGCTTTTTTTTTTTTTTTTTTTTTTTTTTTTGCTGCGGAGCACGTGTTCATGTCTTAAGAAAACGTGCTAAAAGCTCCACTTTCAGTGGCAAACATGAAACCGAGGAGGGAGAAAATAACGCAATACATAAGTATTCACCCAGCTGTTGGACGTGGCGGGGGGCGTCCCATGGGGTCACACGGCAGGGTACCATAAAGAAGCCGCTATGTTCAGTTAGGAGGAGAGAGCAAGATCCCGCTCAGGTAGTCCTTCCTCTCAGGGAATTCCCGTTGTTCCCATTTCTATCTCCTATCCCCGAGTCTGCCGGAGATAGATAGAGAGGCGTGAGGTGAAGCATCCCTTGAGATTTCTGTCGATGACGTTTCCGTCCAGGCACCGAAGCGTAAAGCGTCGGTCTGCAACCCCTTGGGCTCCAAGTATCCCCTCGCGAAAACAGATCACATCAAATATTGACCCCGGCTAGCAGCAGGATTGAAACAGAAATATTTCCTGCGAAGATCGCAGAGCACTCGGCTCCAGTTTAATTAATAAATACGTCGGAAGTTAAAAATCACAGCTGTACCACAGATGCAAATCACAGCGGATGCCCTGGGGATGGGCGATGTGACCTTCGGAAAGAGGGAGCCGCGGGCAGTGCCCGGCTCAGGGCTCTGGGGGCAAAACTCACCCTTTTCCTCTTTATCTTTTCTGGAGGGAAAGAAGGGGGGCAGCCGGGCAGCGCCAAGGGGAGC
>NW_009232178.1:0-4753 GCF_000690835.1 Fulmarus glacialis
GGAGGAAGGAGCCCCGTGGGCGGGACACGCAGAGCCAGGCCCTGCACAGGCTCTGGAGGAGGGCTTGTGTGCCCTCTGTGTGCAGAGAGCAGGGCCCTGAGGGGGGTGGCTGGGCAGAGGGCAAGCGTCGGGCAGTGCGGGCAAGGAGGTGGCTCTGGGACCTCCAGCTCCAGGGCAGCCCTGGGAACAGGGCACTGCAGGCCTGGGGGAGCTCCTCCTCACTCACGACATCTCTCTGTGCGACCGTGTGTTTCAGGCTCCGCTCTCTCACACCAAGATGTCTTGCTACGACCTGTGCCCCCCAAAAACCGGCGTCGCCGTCCCCCAGCCCATCGCTGAGAGCTGCAACGAGCTGTGCGCCCGCCAGTGCCCCGACTCTTCGGCCTTCATCTCGCAGCCCGTCGTCGTCACCTTCCCCGGCCCCATCCTCAGCTCCTTCCCCCAGCAAGCCGTGGTGGGCTCCTCCGGAGCCCCCGCCTTTGGGGGCTCCCTGGGGCTGGGGGGCCTCTACGGCGCCGGGGCCACGCTGGGCTCGGGGGGCCTCTGCACCTTTGGCAGACCCTACGCTTCTCCCGCCTGCAGCCCTTGCGCCTTGCCCCGCTACAGCAAGAAGCTCTGGGACACCTGTGGGCCCTGCTAGACCCAGACCTAGAGCCTTCATATCTGTCAGGAATAGGGAAACTTAGAAAAAGCTGGTCATCCTGAATGATGCAGCCATTAATATTTTCTTTAAAGATATTGTTTTGCTGTTCTTAATTAATTCCTTTCAGTCCTGTTTCAGAGGTCTCTTCCCTAATCTGCTGTTTTGTAAATTTTTTATATCTCACATTTTCGGGGTTCTTTCACTCTACTTTTCTTTATTGTTTATGTCATGAACCTCATGTAAAATATTGTATTTATTTAGTTGTTGTTGAAGTTTAATCTTGACAACTGCAAGAGTAGAAATTTTTAGCTTCATTTTTTCATTTCTTATTGTTCCTCTTGTCTTCCTATGTTTTGTTTTGTGTACTCTGTCTGATTTATTCAACTTTGTTTTCACAATAAATCTTTTATGCATCAGATTTGTTGTGTTTGTTTAATCTTTTTGTATTGCAAACATTTTTGGGGATTCTCCTGACTTCATACCTGTTCATAGTACAGATGATGTTCTGTTCCACTACCATAGTCCATATGGTCTCTTTCCTTCCAATGATGTGGTACATTCCCACTTGTTACATATTTTCTGCTATTGATTATTTTGAGTAGTACTTTTCATTGATGGCCGATTTAGTATACATTTAGTGGAAAGAGCAACAGAGTTAAAGACTAAAAACAGCTGTTTCCATCCTGTACATATTTTCTTTCTCTTAAGGTTTTTCTTTAATTTCCTGCACCTTACTCCTGGAAGAATTTTTTTGCGTCTGTTCAGCTTAGTTGATATTCATTAGCGTATATTATCAATATATTTTAAAATATATAATCAATTTTCTCAAGTTGATGCTGTTACTATTGCGGCATAAACCTTCACTTTCTTTATCTTCCATGAAAATATATTCTAAATTCTCTCCTATGATAAATTTTGTCACACTTCCTTAGTTTTAAGAAGTACTTTAAGACACTAATATATCTCCAGACCAGTGAAATACTCCTGTCTCTCATTTAAAATGCAGAAACTATGATTAATTTTGAAAATATCACCTTTCAACTCTCTTAATCTCCTGTCTTTAACATCCAGCTTTTCCACGTCACCCCTTCTGGTTGCTTAAAGTTCTAGAGAGACACTGGAAAGAACAGGAAGTTTTTATCGCAGTCCACCAGGCTCCAAGACACTCTGTGAAAGGAGCAGACTACCGTGGATGACACAAAAAGGGAAAGTAAGGCAGGGATAGAGCTGGCCAGCCCCAGCGGCTATGAACACAATCTGATTAGGGGAGCGATATGACTGACAGTGGCTCCCTGTTTAGACCGATGCTATTACTCACCATTGGGACACGCAAGTCACATTATAACAACAAAACAGCCTGCATAAATCGTTAGTCAGTGTTTCTAAAGTGCTTTGATATCCTTTGTTCCTGAGTTGCTTGAGAAAATCTGCAATAAGCACTTTTTTCCCACGGGAACCCCCAAAAGACATTTTGTAATTTGGAGAGCATTTAAATCACAATGTTATTAAATACAAAGTCAGGCTACCAAGTGGAGAGAGGAAATAGAGGACTTTTTGATGTGGAGAGGGTTTGTTGCCCTGAAACAGAGTAATGAGGCACAACTTGCTCTGACTTGCAGACTTTGCAGTAAAATGTAGATCTAGGCAAGGAAGTCACCCCCAAGCTGGGAGATGTGGATTGCAGTAATTCACTTTCTATGCCTGGAGAATGTTTTTTGTCTTCCCCTGCAATAAATGCAGGGCAGTTTTTGTTGGGGAAACAGTCACTTTAGCCAGCTGTTGTTTCCACTTACCTCCCCAGCCACAACTCCTCCCAAACCGCAACAATACATATCAGGAAAAAAAACAAAAACAAAAAAAACAAAAAAAACAGCCAGAAATCTAAACACAATTCCTTTACCACCTGAAAAGAAAAGGAAAATATCAGGATGAAGCTGTATCACAACAAGAAATAGTCAGCTTAGGCATTGCAGGAATTAAGACCAGATATTTCAGCTCTGGGGGTCTTCTCAGGGATGACAATGAGAAGGGTCTGTAAAATGCCTTGTACATAGGTAAAAACCTAAAAGCTGGAATAAAAGATACTGACTGTTCTCTGAAAAAGCACAGAAAAAGGGTAAATAATCACTAATGTACGTAGAATTTTTTTCTGGAAAGTATAGTTTGAAATAATGACATATTTTCACCTGATATACAGCAAATGTTACATCTTATACTAACAGAGCTTTGATCAAGGTCAAAAGGATTTTTTTTTTTAATGCAAGAAAAGAAGAGCTACATTAATATTGACCCATGACTTCCAATGGCACAAATCATGATCTAATTAAAGTAATGGCGTGCACCACCTTGTCTCCTGTACATTAAAGCAAATACGATTGTGTAACACTGAAGCGTCTGAATCACTCACACATTTTCATACGTTAACACCAAACATTAGCTGGGTTGAACACCAACTAATGAATGTTTGTGAAATCGTTACAAAGTACTTTTTTCTCAAGAAGCCCTAGAACATACTTGATAAGAGTTAACGCCCACACATCTAACAAAAAACCATTACCTGCTTCTTTGATTTTTCCTCAAAATTGTACCTGGTTTGGTGGATCATGGGCAGGGGTGGGACTTCATACATTTCTGGATGGTGAATTCTTTGACTTCCGAGCTCAAATCACTGTCAGCAGAACCATGGGCCCCTTTAAAGCGGAATTTCAGTTCCCACTTAAACTCTTAGTGAAACAAAGTGATTTTTACGTAGGATTGAGTTGTCACTCAAAAGACTGTTCCTCTCAATGGAAAGCTGTTGGGGAATTGTCATGTGTAATATATGATCTCATGACCACTTGAAATCCATCTTAGGTCAACGAGGTCTATTGAAGTTAGGGATGGAAAAAAACTCCTGGGTAGTCCTAGGATAAGCTGGACTCTGTCTCCAATTAATTTACCAGATAAATTTAAAGGGCTGTTAAGGAAAAATGTACATGTCAGCCAAAGATGAGTCTTACAAAATCTCTGAGCAGACAAGCTTATGACAACTTTGTAAAGGAAGAAGTAACATGTGGAGTCAGCTTAATGCACGTGGTAATTCCAGTGAGGTCACTATAATGATACCAGGAATTACACTAGCCAATTAAGACCCAAGATTAAAGAAATCATGATGGTGTAACATGGACATCACACGGTGTGAGAATTTGAATAAAATCATAACCACGATAAACACAAAACTTGCATCACTCAAAGTGGTTAAACAATTTCTGTTAGGCAGCCAAAAGCAACCCCCAGCACCAAGCGAGATTCAAACCCCATAGGAATGCAGAGAAACTCTATATAAGCTCCAGCCCGAGTGCATCCAGACACTTCTTTTGGCTTATTCGCCTTGCTGAGCTTAGTGAGTATGATTTTTTCATTTCTTTCTACTTACTTAATCGGAACCTATATCAGAGTAGATGTAGAAGATTCCTATAGGTATGCTCAGATTTTGAGCAGCATTAGATCCTTTCTGTCTGTAAGTAGTCTTAGTGAAAGCCATGGTAAATGCAGGATTTGGGAGGCTGGGTGTGAATGCAGAAACTCTGAGAAATTAATTTGAGTGTTCTAAGCCAATTAGGAGTTTAAAAATACTGTTATTTCAGATAATTATTTTCATATTTTATAAAATTTAAGATAAATGTAATAGATGGTCACATTTTCAACTGTATTCAGTGGCATTCTGAGAGACATAAATAAACCCTCATACTTCAAGCAAAGCCACATCCCCACTTTGGGGAACTCTGTGGTAGATGACACTGAGGTTCCTACATTGTTCTTCAGGGTGTGTGTTTGCAGGAAGTGTCAGACACATCCATGCGAGTCCAGAAGAAAGACCCAACTGTGGGGTCTGGTCATTCCTGGGGTGGTCTTATGCAGTCAGAAACTTTGGATCCGGGTGCTCATCTAGGGTTAATTAAGTTAATCAAGGCTGCACATAAAACATATGTTATAGCACAGGACAGCACAACATAGTAATTTCTCTATCAGCATTTTAAAATGTATCTCATAAACCCTCTGCTTTGTTTTTAGTCTTTTCCATCTCTCTCTGTTGCAAACCAATCTCCACCCCTGCAAGATGTCTTGCTA
>NW_009232179.1:0-5619 GCF_000690835.1 Fulmarus glacialis
TGCTGAGGCTGGGCCTGGTGCGGAGGGCTGTGGAGACCCCGGGGAGGGGGGGAAGGCTCCAAATCTGTTTGAATTTCCTCTTCTATTGTCTTCTTCCGTGTGAGATAACGCCTAGCCTAGTTGTCTGGCTTCTATCTTCCTGATAGCTCCCTTGTGCTTTGTGGGTGTTGCTTATTTTGTACACGTTTGCCTGTCCCCGGCCTGGTCACTGTGTGGCTGCTGGTGGTTAGCCCTGTTTTGGAGAAGGAGGGCCTCTTGCGCTGACTCCTTCCTCCAGGCCTGTGGGTCACACAGCTGAGTCAAGTCTATGGATGTGTCTCTGTACCCTGAAACTTTTCTCTTGATGTGTTGGCACATCAAAGCAGGCATGATTTAGTGTTACAAAATGGACAGATGGAGAATTCAACAAGTGTCAGTTGTGCTTAACAGTATGTAGCTGGGTGGGAGAGAAAAAGGTTATTAGTCTTCATCGGTTTAAATATTGGTTTAAGTCTTCTGATGTTTAGCTATCTGTTTTGCCCGTAACTCTTGCAAGGGTGGTACAGAAAGCTCTTCCTACTTAAACAAAACAAATAGGGTAATAGGAGTACAATTACTTACAGGAAAGAATTAACTCAAAAGTGATTACACTTGCTGTAGTTCAGACAACTCTCTGATATGTCATTTATGCTTTGAGAAGCTTATTACCTTTCTTAGGGTTAATCAGCTCAGCTAATAATGAGATACACAGAAGCAAATTACTTTCTGACCAGAAGTTATAGGCTGCTCCCTGTTTGAGTTATGTCTGGTCATATACACACCTGATTAACTATTCCAGCAAAAACAGCTGCTTGCATATGAGTTAAATTCATAATAATTTCCACAGCTACACATTCCTATATTGTGTATGTGACAACTGCTATTATTCAAAGGAATTTTTTGGACCTTGTGGGATAAGGTCTCATCCTCACACTATTATGTCCATTTTTACTGCCATCCTGAAGTAACTTTCCCTGGTAATGGGGACATGTTCATATCCCTTCATATATTGTAAAACAAGGCTGAGGTAGTGCCATATACGGAGTTTTGAACTGCTTGCATCTACCCTGTGTTTCCAACAAAATGACCTAATTAAGCTGTTAGCCTGAAATGGAGATCATAATTTTGGTATTGATCAGAAACTGGTTATGTTTTTTTTGTTAAAATAACATGTCTGCTTGCTTGTTGCCAGGCACTGGATGACCATAATTAAACAATGTCTGTACCACGTGGAGCTGTCCATGCAAAATGGATAGTAGGGAACCAAAATGCAGAAAACTGCCAAAGTGAGAGTGACAAGGCTTGTGCTAGATCCTTACTTACTAAAGGTAAAAGCCAGTTAACAACTTGTCTTGCATGGTAATTTTTGTACTGTGTGGAGGAATGTTTTATTGATTTGTTTCTTAGAATTTTTGATAGCTCTTTACAATGCAAACTCCTTAAGGAACTTGCATAACGATTAGGCTGTGGGGATGACTGCAAAAGATGAAAAGCAGTGTGTAATGAGGATGCTTCCATACGGATTATGTGCTAAATGTATTTCTTTGAAGTGCTTTGTTAATGCACTTCATTTAATCTCAGTTGAGAAGGTAAGTTTTTGTTGTTTCACACTTAGATTTAATTTTTCGTATTCATTTGGAGTATGCTTTGTTTTGGAAACTTGACATTATATTAGTCACTTTTACAGTAAATTTTGTAGCAGTTTTTCTGTATGCATAATTGTAAGCATACTTAGTATTTGAATCTGTACTGTGATGTGCTATACGAGCTTTGTATTTATCACTTCTTGTCAATGCATTTCAAACAGGGAGCTTAAAATTAGTATTTTCTCCATTTTCAGATAGGGAAACCGTGGTACATGTAGGTGGAATAACTTGCCTTTGGTGACCAGAAGGTTAAGGATAGAGTCAGGATTAGATAATGGGTCTTGCAGATCCCAGTCCAATACCTTATCCAGTAGAAGAACCTGTAAATTTCTTTCTTAAAAGAAAGATTCTGAATTCTGCCATTCCTATAAGAATAGATACTGAATTTTTTTATGAAAGAAAATGAATTGAGCAAGAAAACTCTCAAATGATAAACTTCAAAATACTGATTTCAGGGCTGATGAATTTTTGATGAATATTAGGATGAATAAGAATTAATATCAGTTCTTGAAGTGTGCACTGCACAGGCAAGTCATTCAGCTTGGAAGAGCCAAGGCAGCTGTCTTGCTGAAGCAGTGTTGATGTGAAGCATCCTAAGGAGAGGAAAGGCTAACACAGCAGAACTAGAGAGCAGAGAGGCCAGCGGGAAGTGATGATGCTAGGAAAGGGAATCTATGTTAAGTGAAGAGCTTGTTATTTTTACCTGTATCCACATGTTCATTATGAACAGCTTTTTGTACTTGGCTTTTTCTTCCCCATCTCCTTTTCTACAGGCTGGGTTGGGAACAACATCCTGACCAGAGGGATTGTCAGGGAAGGGTAGTGCTATGCTGCTTTGGAAAAGCAGTAGAGTGCATAGTTGCATTTCTCTTCATGATCCAAACTGAATCTCATTAAAAAAAATAAATAAGACTTCTCCGCAGTGACATTTAGTTTGTTTTATATTAACTACATATTTGCCAATTGCTTGATTCTGAAATCTAATGCCAAGGTTTCCTTTTTTCCTTCTACAGTTCTTTAACAAACGAAAAACCTATTTTGCCCATGATCCATTGCAGCAGTGTGTTGTTGGAGACATTGTTCTTCTGAAAGCTTTGCCTGAGCGAAGGAGCAAACATGTGAAACACGAACTGGCTGAAATTGTTTTCAAGGTTGGAAATGTCATAGATCCAATAACAGGAAAACCCTGTGCGGGAACTAGATTCCTTGAAAATCTGTCAGATTCGGAAAATCTGACAGAGGCAGATACTACCTATCTAAGTGAAAAACTTCAGGAACTTAAAGTTTGTTCAACAGACAAATAGTGGGGAAAATATTTAAACAGAGGGCTTTTCAGCTTGTCTCTGTCAGGGGTGTTTGGGGCCCTGCTGTTGTATGTTAAATGTTTCAGTGAAATCTGTAGTCAAAATAAATAATGAATGTAGTTGCTTATAAGAACAGATGTTACAGATTGATAGGCACCTCAAATCTTTAAATGAAAATACAGAGAAAATGTGAGTTTAGTGTTAACATGTCATTTTATTGCATGTAGTTTTGCCCCAAGCCTTGACAGTTTCAAAAGCCAGCTGCTCACTTGGAACGATTTTTCTGTGTTGAGAAAGACAAGAATATAACTGTATGATGTTTAAGTTTGGTGGGAGGGTCATTACATTATTTGATTGTTCTGTATTTCAGACAGTCTTTTGTGGTTTGGAGGATTAAGTAAGATAATGCTATTAAACCTTTTGAAAGGAAGTGTAGAATTTTAAAACCAGATACCTGCATGTGTCCTTATTTCCTCTTACAGTTGCTCATACTCCATTGCAGTATCTTCTGACTTCCAAAATCTCTAACAAAACCATGGCACTTGCCTTTATAGTGGCAGTAAGGTGAGAGGAGCTTTGGGTAGCTTAGCATTGTTGCCTTTGTAACCTGTCCAAAGGAAGTATTTCATTCTGGGAGAGATGAATCTCTTTGAACTGCCAGCAGGAAATAGAAACTGATGAGAATACAAAGCCAAAAAAGTAGAAGTAAAGACAGTTAGATTTAGTCCCATTAGAAAAGCTAATTAAAACAACACATTTTGGCAGAGATACAGGTACTAATTTGCTGTATACTTTAATATGAAACTAGAAGGCTTTAGCTTTAAGATCACTTTATCCTGCTACAGCTCTGGGGATTTTGTGTCCTGTCTTCCAGGATGTAAAGCAAATTAAGAGTGTGAGCTGTTGCAGCAGCCTTGTGTTGCTGACTTTTCAGATCTAAAGTGGCATCTGCCTCAAAACCTAGCATTTGTGGGGACAGCATTCCATGTCCCTGTACGGAGGGGAGAGTGATATATTAAAGCTATAAGAAATCCTTTTTGAAGTGTCTACTTATGTCATTGGTCTTTGTTTAAGATCAGAAGCCAAACAAGGTGTATCTGAATAGAGTTCCTCTGACCTAAAATATCTTTCTTTAAGAAACTGAGCCAGCTTACACTAGTAAGCTATCAGTTGTGTTCTCTTCCATTGTCAGAGTGGTGTAAATCATTTGCCCTTTAACTTCCTTCACCTGCACAACATCAGTTTCAGCTGCCTGCAAACTGCTGACTATCCAATTGAACTTAGCAAATTATTTGGGCCAGGAAGAATGAGAAACTCAAATTTTCTTCAGTGCTTCAAACCAAAAAATACTGCCCTTTCATTGCTAGTCCTCAAGTACTGTCCTGCATGTCAGATCAATAAGGTGGTATGTCAAGACACCTTGATTGAAATGTCTCTGTGTAAATCAATAATGTGAACATGGTCTCTGACTTTGAGGAAGTGTCTTAAACATATGGCTGTAGGTTATTCTTGCTGATATGTTTGCTGAAGTAGTTTAGGTTTATGTAAATTACTTAGTAACTGTAGCTGGCTGATTAAGGCCCTCATCGAAGTGGAAGGAAACCTGGGCTCTGACTCCTGCTTGAGTGAATGTAAAATGTGAAACTTCATCCCTAGCAGAGCTTGAGAGAAATCAGACCCAGGCCCTGGCTGTAGGAAATACACTTAAGTTGTATCCAAGCAGGCAGTAGAGGACCTTGACCCTCAGTACTTGGGGTATGAGTGTTCTAACAACTAGGCATATAATGTCTATAAGAAATAGAAAAAGTTTCCTGTTTGGTTAATGAGTTGCATCTATGTCTAATTGGGGAAGTAAATCTTCTTTCCCTGTATTTCCTGTGATTTTTCTTGAGTAGCTGTGAAAATGTCTTATTTTTTCTAAGGTTGATTCATCACAGAAGGTTGTCAGTTTTTGTCAGTTTACAGGTAGGCTCTCAGAGGGTTGCTCGAGAACCCAACATGCTGTCAGATCAAAATGTGACGAAATGTACATAGTCTGAAGTGCAACTTGTTTTTAAAAGAATGATGGCAATTGTAGATTAAACTGGTTTTTAAAGAGGCACCACAAACATTGTCCTTTACTGAAGTTAAAGCATGTTGCACGTGCTAGCCTCTGACTTACTGTCACAGACTGCTGGTATCAAAATCATAAAATGGCAATGGACACTGCGTATGTGCTGTGTAGAAAGACAAGGTTTGCTCATTAACTTGTTTTCTATGTTTATTGGCTAGTTGCTTTTAGAACTGACCTTTAACTATTAGCCTAATTATAAGTTTATTCTTAATTTAAAGTTATTTAAGGGTTTGATGGTAGCACATGCAACCAGTTTAGCCAAATTAAATACTGCTGGAGCTGCAACAGTGTGAAGAAAACATTTCAACTATGCGTGAGTGAAAAATTTATTTGGGGAATAAGAAACAAGTTTTTGCATATAATTAAAAAAAATGCTTGGGCTCTTTCTTAGCGTTTTTCAGGCGAGACCCTAAACCGGGGCTGGGGGCACCCCAAGCGCCGAGCAGCCAGGGCAGGGAGGGGGGGCCCGGGTCGGGGCAGTCCGCGCATGCGCACCTGTGGCTCTCCCCTCGCGGGGGGGCGTGGCCGGGGGACCACC
>NW_009232180.1:0-2120 GCF_000690835.1 Fulmarus glacialis
CGCCCCGCAGCCCCGCTGCCAGCGCCTGGACATGGACACCCAGCGCAGTGTCTGAACTCTGCAGCCACAGGAGCAGGCTCACGCGCACTAAGACTCTGACGTCTTGCCGTTGGTGGCTGAGATGTCCTGGTTGTAGTTAAAGAGAACAGCATGAAAATTGACAGCATAATAAATAATGTGGAAAGCTGTTAAACCAAAAATTCTGGCCTGTTCACTGATGGAGCAGAGCCAGGCTCTTGATGAGATGTGAAGTTTTGGTAAACACAAATAAGTTTGGTTATGATCCATAAATGGCTCGATTTCCCAAATTAAGAGCAGAAATAATGTCGGACAGAAATGTGCAGTGTTCTACCCTTCTGTCCCCAGCTATCTGAAAAACACATTATTAGACACTTAAGGATATATCCTTCCCTGTACTAGATGCACACAACTTAAATGGCAGTTGGCAATAGAGGACTTGGGCATTTTAATCAAGAGAGGAACTTAACACTTAAGGCTTAATTGTACAAATAACCCATCTGCCTTGTAGAGTGCAGAGCCAGAGTGATATTTTTAAAGGCTAAATAAACCCCTTAGAAATCAGACAATCTGTTGCCACTACCCAGCTGTACTTCAAGCGGAGGCACTATTAACTTATCTAGTACTAAGTGACACGCAAGTGGACGGAAAGGGCTTCAAATAATTGAGCAAATGATTATCACATCTCTTCTTTTAATGGTACTGGAACTACTGCAGCCCCAAAGGTATATGTACTCACTGAAAGAAAATGTTGTTTCATTTATAAATGTGTAAAAGAAGGGATTGGGAAATTCTCCACAGGTTTCTCTTAATCTGGATTTTATTATTATTTGCAGATATTGTATAAGTGTTTTTCATGTAAATAGGATCTTCATGACAAACCCTCTAGTGTGAGCCTTTTATTCTTCCTTTTATTCTGTAATGGGAATCTCTTTGGCATATATCTGGAGGGTGTTTAAGCTTTTCTTGTTTACCCTTATTTTTCTGGTTGCATCAAGATGCTTTCAAAGGGAAACCCACTTCAAAGATACACAAATTGAGGATGATGACTGAAAGTTGGCTCTAGAGAAGAGAAGAGACAAGGACAGATACAATCCCAGTAAGCCTTTTGTGAGTCCTTCTGCAGAACTGTCCAACAAGACTATGACATTTATTTTTTTTATAAGTTTTGCCATAGGCTCATTCATTTGGCTAGCCATGTGTCTACTCAGGCAAAATCCAAAGTCAAAACCTATGCAGTATTTCTTGAGGCAGTGGCTATCATCTGGACAGTTCAGTCCATTTATTCAGCTATTATCTTTTGCAGCCACTTGAGATACAAAGAGCATTGTGAATCTGAAGAAGCTTCAAGGTGTACCAGTAAATTCAGATATTCATTCAGGACGGCTGAATGAAACAAGCGGTCAGGCGAAACTATTCCCCAGTATCTGAAGTAATTGCTAATATCTGAAATAAATAATGACAGCTCTGAATGAAAAATGTGTTAGATATAATACTATTTGGGAAGTAAGATTTTTACTTGTTTTTTTTTTCTTTTTTTACCAGCATCAGAATAGTGGTAGAGCAGCATCTTAATTCACTGTGGTCATACTGCAAACTTAGCTGAAACTATCAAGTGAGATTCAAACACAGAACAGGAATGAAAAAATAAATGCTGACACAACGGGCTGAAAGAGAACAAGGATTAGTCAGAAAAATTGCCTTTAGACAATCACAATAGCAACCGTATTTCATTGTAATTTACTTAAAAGAGTAAGACCTCAGCCTGAGCAATCATGTTTTCTTGTTAGAAGTGGATCTGAAGTATTTGCTATTTGATCTCCATGCACAGAAAACATCTGACTAATACATTTTTAAGCCAGTCAAGCCAGGGACCACAGCCTGAGTTAGGAATCATTGTGTGTTATGCCCCTCACAGACAGGCATATAGAGACAGTCCTTGTAGATTGTGCATGTTCATGGTCAGATGCAACACATAAATGAAACAGATGAATGGGGGGGATATGAAGGAAAGGATATCAGGATAATAGTATAATTAACAGATTTGCATAGCAGCTAAAGGCTAGCTCATCGTGCCCATTTTCATAGAATCATAGAATCAT
>NW_009232181.1:0-258 GCF_000690835.1 Fulmarus glacialis
TGGCCGCCGCTGCTTGGAGCGGGCGCCCTGGAGGCGGGCTCCAGCCTGAGCGGGGAGTGAATGAGGCCTCAGTCAGGGCGGCGGCTCTCATCTGTCGGGAAACGGCCAGCTGGGGTTTCAGGGTGTGCTGCACCTCCCTGTTCCTGCTGTGGCCAAAATGTAACCCTTTTCTGAGGGAAATGGTGGTGAGAAGCAGCTGCCTACTGAGGAAGAGGAGGAGACGGGGCTGAGGAGAAGGCAGAGGCCGTGTGGCTGTGG
>NW_009232181.1:297-81108 GCF_000690835.1 Fulmarus glacialis
TGGGAAACGGTACTTTGTGTTACTGCTATCCAGAAGGTCATGACAAATACCAAAATTTTCTGTAAAATAATGAGCAATAGACTGATAAGTGTACTTTAAAGTAGTCATTTCTTATAAAGTTAAGACGAGGTAGGAAGGAGAGGTGTTGTAGGTGCTGTGAGTCTGGGAGGAAGCGAAGAGAGGAAGGAGGGTCAGAGTTCCCCTCTCTCCCTGTCAGGCCAGCTGTGGCTGTGTGGTGAGGGAGGAGAGGTGGCTGCTTTCTGTACCATGAAGCCTTCCCAGGGTTTGGTAGGTGGCACCAGCTCTGTCACAGGCCTCTTTCTAGCTGTTTCGGCAGTGCCAACACCCCTTTTTTGCAGCCAAACGGACAGCAGGGAAGTCCATGTCAAGAAAGCCACTTCTGGCTTACTCTGCAGATGACCAGGTGGTCATCTGGTCAGATATCCTCCAGGCCAGACTCCATACTACTAAAGAAACTCCTTACTGCTTAATGAAATGGGGACCTTTATGTGATCCGGAGGTCAACAGCCTTGCTGTGCCTGCCTTACACAGCACTTGGCCCTGGGTCATATCCGTTGGATCTGCGTGGGGGCATCATCCCTGGGAAGGATTTTTGGCTAAACCTGCTTTTCTTTGCGTTGCCCCTCTTTCTGTTCCTAATGGTTATATTTTCAGTATTTGGAAGATAACCATTGATTTTACCCTGAGTAAATCTCTTCCCTTCTATTCTAGTGATTACCACAGTGTCTCTGATACTGTATCATAGAGGCACTTTATTAGCTAGGTATCTCAATTCTCTCTGTTCCTCGGATCTCACTGGTTCCCTCCTCTGGAAACAAGAAGCTATCAATGACTGGGTTTTGAATATAATAACTGATAACGCTGGGTCGGGAGTTTTGGTGTAATGAGTCATAAATTTATTTATGATCACTAGCTACAGGGTTTGAAGTTGGCCCTCCTGACTCTCTCCTCCCAATGATTCCCCCCCCCCCCCCCCCATTATTTTCTTCTCAAGTAATTAAAATCCTTTCTTCAATGCCTACGTCTCTTTGTACAGTTTCCTCCATGCTCATTCCCACTTTTCCTTTTTTTCTTCATATGCTGCCTAGCCAAAATAGGATATGCATCAATGTATAAGTTTATTTCGTTGTTCCAGTGATGGTGGAGAGCTAGCAAATCCATATTGTCTAGTAGTCTTTGTGTGTACTGATTTGTTATGTTGCTTGTTTTCTTCCTAGGATGACTGAAAGTTTATCCTTGTTTTTCTTGTGTTCAGACTTCTTGCTTTGCTTTTAAGAATGGTGGGTGAGAGTTGTTTCTCAGACAGTGGCTTCACTCCATTCTATTAGTTAGTTACCTTTCTATTTTATAATTCTAACACAGTGTATTATCATGGTTCAGAAGCTCGTGAGACTTAATGTTCATTCTATCTGCAACAGGGGCCTCTGGAAATATTTGTTGCTGGGGTGAAGGGGGGGTGTTGGATTTTATCTGTGTATTTACTTTTGGTTTAATTGCTTTTATGTTTGACTATTTGAATATTGGGACTTCCCAGTTTTTGTGTGAATGCGTGTAATCATATGTGAGCAGGCATGAATGACAATGCATAAATTTTACCCAAGGGTGTGTTTGATGTTTCAGTTCTCCACCAAAGAAATATAACCAGTATAATGTGACCAATTTAACTATGTTATAAGCTGAATAACAAATACTTGAAAATGTAGGTCAAGCAACAGTTACGAACACAGAGAAATCATACAGAAACGATTGCCTGAATCCTATCTCCTTAACAACTAGAAAGTGTGGGTACATCTGCTCAAACCTAAAACGGCAAAAGAAAATGTTTTGCAGATTAAAATGAAACCCAGAAAAATGGGTGAAATTAATCATTACTATGACCAGTTGTTGGAATATGAAAGAAAATAAAGGCTTTAGAGCCTAGTTGATTTAGTTTTTTGAAAGCTGTTTGCGTCTTTTTCAGAAGAAGCAGTTCTGTATTAACTTCTTCAAGAGCTTAAAAAGACCTTTCTCTTGCTTCAGAGAAGAAGTAAGAAAATAATTGTCTTAACAATTCTTCTGCCTTATTTTTTTACCCTCTTCTAACATAGCCCAATATGGGCCTCTTCTGGGAAGCCTGGTGTTCAGACTAAAAAGGTGCTGCATAGTGCAAGTGCTCCCTGCATCTGTAGTGGACCTCCTGTTCATTATTTCAGTCAACCAGATCTGGGGACCTTTCTGTAATATATAATGCTAGTTCTCTATTGAGGAATTGGGGGAAGAAAAAAAAAATTCTCCACATTACCAGTTTGTTCTAGGCAGTACTGGGACTGGTTGATTATTTCTGCCCCACACTCCCTTCTTTGTTTCATTGCAGCAGTACAGAAATCTGGTGGGTAGATACGGTCATAAAATGCATGTTGTCTGGCAGTGCTCCCTCCAGACAGTTGTTTGGCAGAGGACCCTGCTAACTGAAGTGTAAAGGACGTAGAGTATTGGCAGCTAGAGCCGCTGCTTTACTGCTACAGTGAAGATTCAGCTGCTTCTTTTCATGTTTGGTAAAGCAGTACTGGGAACAGTGTTGTGACAAATTTATAGGATTAAGGACAGAGGGCAGCCTTCTTCCAGAAGAGAGTTAATTTGCACCAGACAGAATGTTGCAGTTTGGTTCTCTAATATGTAAAAATATTGTTATGCTTAATATGTAACAATAAGGTTATTTCACCATTTTCTGCCTTTCTTTGTAAAGTACCTGAGACAAAGCAGTGGCTCTTATTTCCAGAGAAGGCAGTGATGTTCTGAATAATGCCTCAAAAGCAGATCTTTTTGGTGCAATGTTTCTTGTTTATAACTTCTGTTTGCTGGAAGAGTGCAGAGAAAGAAAAGGAAAGAAATGGGGGTCAGGAGGAAGGGAAAAAACAGCAATGAACACCATTCTATTTACACTTAACAATGTCACAAAATTGCCAGTCTTAACATATTGCTGTGGCATTCTGCTACTGCAGACATTTCTTCTTCTTTTCTTTCATGATAATGAAAATGAAATACTATTTCACCTTGAAAGCTTTACTTCTGCAATGGGATTTCAACCGTAGTGCATTTGTCCAGAAACCACCAAACCTTGAGATGAATAAAAGGTTTGACAGCTGTACATCGATAAGCTCTAGTGCCCTATTTTCCTGTGTTCCTAACTGTCTTATATTGCATGAGCAGGCTATACCAGAAGTGTGTTTATTGCTTTATTTATAATGTGGTCCTCCCAGAATCACAAGTAGTGGATTACAAGGAAAAATATATTGTTTGGAGGGTCTTAAAAATACAATTATTTAAAAAAAAAAAAATTTACTACTAGTCAGCATACAGGTCTACTTAAACCATTTCAAATTAGCTCAAGAAATTATTTTTTTAATGGCTCACTCTGTCTTGGAAGAAGGGGAAAATTGATAAAATATACTTTCCTTCCAGCTAACTCTTACACCAGCCCCTACAGCAGAAAATGCAACTTTAAAGAAGTATAGTGTGCTATATAATTTATTAGCGTATGGGTTGCCTACAGTATGTACTAAATCTTCTGCATAATTTATTTATTAGTGATATGAAGTTTTTGAATTTTTTTTCAAAGTATTAGCATTTCTTTTGATCTGTTAAAATGTAAGGTTTGAAAACAGATGTTATTGGTGTCATCTCATACAGTGTAAAGTATACAGATACATTGTAATAAGAGTTGCAAAGTCAAGCAGAAGTTATGAAACCACAATAGTAAAACAGTTCCTTGTGTACATTCATCGTGATGTAATCACTGTGAAACATACAGGTACTTCTGAAGCTTCTTAGCATAAAAATAGCAGATTTATTTAAAAATCACTAGTGGCACGTGTCTTTTCCCACCACTTCATTCTTGGAAAAGTGTGATCTTCAGGAATGTGATACTATTTTGACTGATATTAAATAAGTAAACAAATAAACAAAAGTAAGCCAAGGCAGATGTTTGGCAAGATGAGTTTCTGCCAAACACTTCAAACTCAAGCAAAACTTTAAGCATCAGTCCACAGCCTTCTGTGAGAAACGGCATTAGCTCTGTATGTACTGTAGGAGATGTAAGTTAATGATGGAGTTGGATCAGTTGCATGACTCGCAGATAAGTTGTTATGTTCTGCAGGGCTTTACACTCTTCAGTGACAAACCTAGAATTATGTCTGATCACAACAAATGGGCATGCACAAAAACCCTTCCTTTGACACTGAAAGAAAAAGATAGGGACAATCTTTACCTGTAGGGGATGACAAGATTCCCACTTACAAGGGCTTAAATAAAGTTATATGAGAACTTGTAAAGTACTATCCATTTTAAGAAAAAGACAAAATCCCCATTTTGTTATTTTTTGTGAAGGACTGTAATGGTAATTCAGGAATAATCAGTCTAATGGAGAAGTAGGTAGGTATGTAGCTCCTAGCTTCGATTAGTAAAAAAGAAGTTTGCATCAAAAGAAGTTCAAATGCTAGAGAGAGGTGCTATAGAAAATTCGTTAAGAGCTGTTGAAGAAGCTCTTGTGACAGAGTTTGAAAAATAGTTGTGGCTTTCTGAATTATCATCAGTGGGATAGTTGAAGGGACTGATACAGCTTGGCAGTCACTTCTGAATGCTCTGAAGTTTTGTGCCAAGAAGTTTAACTTTGGACTTCAGGATTAAGTCCTAGGAAATAAATGTACAGATTCAGCAGTGAATTCTAATCACAACAGATCAGTTATAATAGAGAGATTCTGTTCAGATATTTCTTTAATTTCCTGATGAGAATGACTATCCTCTCTCCTCTCAAAAGTACAATTATAATGCAATATAATGCAAATAGCTGATGATCACTGTGCTTAGCACTTCATAACTTCAGTATGTTTATTTTTCACTCCTCACTATTTTGGAATTCAATGTAAATTTAAGATGTTATCTGGTATTATGCTAGTGAAAACAGGGGAAGAAAAAGAAGGAATAGTCCAAAGAAGCTCTGGATACCCTGGTGGACTACATTTGGTAAAGTCCAGATTAGTTCTGTCTGCGGTGCGTCGATGTTGTCACTACCATAGACCAAATTAAATATTTGCCTCCTGAACCAGAGAAAGCTTCTGAAAGACTACGTGTCGTCTTGTCATGGTAAAGTTCTGACTTACCATGCTGGTAAGTGAGGTACCAGTTTGCCACGATAATTCTGGGAGAAAGTTCTTGTCAGAATAAACATCATCGCATGTTTTAAAGTAGGTTGACAAAAGAATTCTGTTTATTTAAAAAAAAAAAAGAAAAAAGAAAAAAAAAAAAGTTGCTGCTTCAGACCCATTCCCTAGCCTAGCGTATACTAGTAAGTACTGCAAGATATGCAAATACTCTGAGATGAATAAACATTCAGTGAAGAGTTCATTCTATTATTTGCGTGTATTCACATTACACGGCCCCAAAACTATTAGACTATAGCTGTGCAAGGAATGAGGGATTGGTTTTGGAAGGGAATTACAGAGGAGAGCCACTGTATGTCATAGAAGATCTATGCTGCAGAATGTCTGGAGAGAACATTGCTTTAATGTAAAGTTGAGAACTGGAAGTTAATTACTATTAAGGGAGAGACTTTGGAGTTGCCAGTATGTGCTCTTCATTGAATGCTGAGCTGAGCACAGATGCTTTATGTGTTTCGTTTTTTTTTTTTTTTTTAAAAAAAAAAAAAAAGATGTAAAAATAATTCAAATTACTCAGGACTTCAAATTCTAGCAAGTTTCAAGGTGGCTTTCATTCTCTTAGGAGTCATCTCTTACCTATGAGAAGAGGTAGATGCGCTTTGGGGTTTCCTAAATGCAACATTGTGCATATAAAATAAAGACATTTCCTGGAAAACAATGTGTTTTTTGTGCAGTGTTAAAAATTATTCAAAACTCTTCACAGAAGGATAATAAAAGCCACTGAGGGAACATTGGGATTGTGATACCACTGGAAGCAGCTGCTGTTTTGCAGATTTCTCAGTACCTGGGTTAAAATCAACCCCTAGATAGTATGACAAGTATGTTACCTAATGTGATTCAGAATAAGCAATTTTCATATTGATGGCTTTCTTGCTGTATTAATGAAAACATGATTCACCACTGTAATGGGGACATCACTTAAATTACACCAGAATTGCTAATGTAGAAGCAGGTTGTTAATAAAGTAAAACTATTGTGTGCTAATGATGTTCCCATTGTGTTAATAATGATTTCTGTGTTAGCAACTGTTGTATTATATTAGCAAGAAGTGAACCAACCCATCAATGTTATAATATGGTTATTTATGTACTAGAACTTGTCTGGTATATTAGAAAATCTCTGAGAGCTTTGGCAGGGACATTGATGTCCAAAGGATAGACAGAAGACTGGTATGTCTATTGTGACTTCTGGATGCGTCACAACTTGGAATTTCAGCTTCTTCCTTCCTAGCTTAGCTCCATAATATGAGAACAAAATTTCAGCTCTGGAGTTGCACATCTAGATATCTTAAAGGTCTGTAGGATTTGAGCGTTTCTGTCCTTTAGCCATTACTTCAAAAATCCCACCCAGACATACGTGTCGTTTGCTTGCATCTTTCCTTAGAAATGTTTTTGTCAATGATGAAAGAAATAAGAATGTGTTCTTCTAGTTGGAAGTTTTTCTGTAATTTGGAACTTTTGCTGATACAGCAGTGCTGAAAAGTACTGGAAGGAGGTTTGTGTAGAACTGACAAACATATAGATCTTGGCAATAGTGCAAAGATTCCAGAGGTAAAAACAAAAGTTTACAAAAAAGCTCCAAGGAAGCAGACAAAGAAGGTAAAACCGTGCTTTGAGAAACATGTAAGTTTACATGTAGGAAGTCTAAAAAATAATTAAAGCACTGCAATCTCGCAAAGAAATGCCATCTTTTGTGGAAGTTATAGTAAGAACACAAAGAATATAAACAGTAAGCATTAGATAAGCTGACTGGTCTTTTGAAGAAATAAATATTTGCTCAATTATTGTAGTACTTGATATTTTGTGAATGTTTTCTGAAATTGTATGGTTTTGTTTTTCGCAGAGGCCACTAAATATGAAATACCAAAAGTGAATTCTACAGAGAAACTCTTTCAGGGAGCGCATAATGCCAGTCTTTGGGAAAGTAAGTTGACTTTTATGTTTTTTCTGAAGCTAAATGGGGATTTTGTAAACTCAGATTCGCTGCTTCCATTTAGTAGTATTGTTACAGGAACTCAGCTTTGCATTCAGTAAAGTTAACATGCATTTTTCAATAAACACGATCTGTTCTTGTTTTCTTAGAATGTTAGTGACTGACATTTCAAATGGACAAAATATGCGACTAAAGTGGATGAAAATTAAGCTTAGTCCTAAAGTAGTGGTTCCTCAGGTTTTAAGGACTACAGGAAGATGTTCTATGCTGTGCTATGCTATTCTGTCTTATCCTTATACTGCATCTGTTACCATAGTATTTGGATCCTGCCAGCAGTGTAGTGCAAGAGGTTACATGTGCTTGTTCTCCCATGTAGAAAATGTATTCAGGGGAATGCCTTATTTGGAAATGATATTCAAGTGCATCTATTAGAGAAGATGAGGTCAAAAAAACATCATCTTTACCTGAAGTGGCGAACATAGGTCCTTAGACCTATGGGAGTTATTTCATAGCTGTGGGCTAGATTCCCCCAAAGCTGACTGTTAGATCGTCTAGTATGCTCTGTGTAAGATACCGTAGAACTTCATCCAGCTGCATTTTTGTTGAGCCAAATAACATGTTTGTTTGAAGTGTCTCTTCTAGAAAAGCATGAAGCCTTTAAAAAGTGGAGTGTCCATCATTTCCAGAGGAGGTGGGTTATAATGGAGCACTCCACTGTGCAAATGAACATGTTTCAGTGAAACAATAAGTCTGAATATTTAATTATTAGCATAAATAATACTGGGAAAAATCAGGCTGTAAGTAGGAGAGAAACTGAGTAATGTTAATGCAGAGTAGAACTGATTTGGTGAGTAAGATACACATAGAAGTGGGAAAGCTTTGGTTTGGTTCAAACTTAGCTGTTTTACAGTTATAGCTCAGAGATTTATCATGGGAGCTCATGTTGACCTATTTATTGAAAATGCTAATGTTTTTAACTGATGATTAAATGTTAAATTAATGTTTTTAACTGATTAAATCAAATATTTATGGTATAATATCACACAGATCGGTTAATGCATTTACCTTTTCCTCCCCTCCTCATTTTTACAGAACAGACTGCTTTTGTGATTTTTAAAAGACATCTGATGCACTCCTGGCAATAGAAGTTAATACTCATTTCCAAGTATAAACATATTTTTGACTTTTAAACTGAATCTTGTTCACATCTTTTAATGTGTCATTCCAGTTTTCTGTAGTGTAGACTCATAATTTCTTTCTAAGAGGAAAAACAGATGAATTCTTGCCTCACTAAACTCTGTTCCTGAACACTAGAAATTCAATATGCTTCAAAAAAGATGTATCTGTCATGTATCCTCATATTATTATTATGAGGTTTGCTTTGTTGATTGCTTTACTGCATTCTGTACCTTAGTTTGTATTGCAGCTTTGAGGTCTCCTTAAAGTACATGTGCTTGTTGGGCTAGGATATTTCAGAGATCAATCTCTGTTTAATGATGATCTTTAAATTTCATCTCGCTGTTCAAACATGCAATATGTTGAAGTTGTTTGGGTTTTCTTTTCAGTGCTGCCTCTTTAAGCTCTTAACTTCAGTAGAAACATGATCCTATGAAGACTTACATGTATCTGAGTAGCTTGGCTTAAGATTGTGGGACTACTCACAAAGTGAACAGGTGTACAGAGCTAGATGCTTTCAGAAGCACTGCCTAAATTATTTTAAAGTTACTGGGAATTCTCTCGATTACAAGCCTCACTGAAAATTATAATGCCAAAGAAAAGGGAACTTGAGGATGTTGGGATTTCATCATGTTAGTATTCCGAGCTGGGCATATAAATGGACTGTTTGTAAGTCTGGCTTCTCTTAAAGTAATGTGATTAAGAGCAACTCCAAGGAGTTCTTCAAGGTAGGCTCGAGAAGAAGGCAACAGCAGCTCTTTTTGCTGTCTATTTTTCATTGTAATGTGGGTAGAAGTCCAGCGGAAGATGGACAAAATTCTCCTGTTACTGAAATGTTAACTGGGATTTTCTTCTCTGTTTTCTTTAGAATTCAATGAGAATTAGGTATTTAATTCTTTCAGGCACCTCTAAAAATCCCAGTGTCAAGTTCAGGGGCCTTTTTAGGTATAGGTGCGTATTTCATCCATGTGTTTCTAACATGTCAAGCTATGTGTGGGATAAATAAACAGAAGTAAATATATCTTATGCTACATGCATCTTTAAATGTTGCCAATAATGTCTTGGTAGCTCGGCAATGAATGTGACTTCCATATACTCTGCAACATTGTTTTTAAGATCATGGGTAATAATTTTTTTCCAATGTTACTATGAAACCTTAGAAGTTAATTATTTGAGATAGTTGGATTATTTTTGCTTATCTTTATTCAGCTGGGATTACATACAATTTGAATGTAGCACTATGGTATGAGTCCACTTCAGATACAGTCAATTATATAAGTCTATCAACAGCTATTTTATTATGGGAACAACGGAGACAGAAACTTGTGTTCTGTAATGAATGTAGATTAGAAAGAGGTCACCCTGACATACGTAATTAGTTTAAGAATTTTAAATTAATAGGTAGTGTGCCCTACGGCAACCATATATTCAAGCTGAGGCTGTAGGATATCTGGTCCAGCTCCTGCCTGCCTTTGTCAGCAATGACATGGCTTAATGCACTGCTTGTATAATGGCATAAGATATTATGGCAGGGCTAAATCACTGTAAAAACAAAATTTGCATAATACTTTGGTCATACTACATATACTTCCCTTTGGAAACATTGGCACTGTTAAATTATTATGCAGATTTCTAGTAGATGGTTGGCTCTACCTGGAAATGTCTTCAGGTGCTTTATGAGAGCTAAGCAGATGCTTAAACAAGTTTCTGCAAACAGTTAATTGGGAGATCTAGAAGTGTATGTAGCCTGTCTCATTATATGAGCAGTACTAACTTAAAATGACTAAACTAAAGGTGAACTGAAAGGCATTACCTGCCAAGACCTGAATCATAGCAATGAATCCAGACTTCTACCCCAAACTGGAGCAAACTAAAGCTGAGAATTGCATTTCCAAGGAATTTGACTGTTAACTCCATCTCTCACAACGGATCAATTTTTTAAGGATTCTGTCTGCCACTGGCAACAGGTCATTAGAGGTGGGACCACGCGTACTTTTCCTTCCTGATCTATAGCCTTAGGCATGATACCTGAGTTTCTTGAACTTTTTGAGATGCATTGAGTTTCAGTTTAATTTGAGTTAGATGTTCCAAATGAGAGAGAAATTCTGAGTAGCACATGAAATCTGATAGCACGTGACAGTTTTCAATTAATTTAACGTAGATTATTTTTCAGTTTATTCAGGTGTCAAACGAGGGAAAAAAAATTAAAATAATTCATTATTTCTCAAAAATGGAGACAATGTGGCCATGCATTTCAAGGAAATGAAACTGCTGAATTATAGTGGTACTAGTGAAAGCAAACATAGGAGGACAGGATTTTCGATGGTATGGGTTTTCTGTGTTTTTATTGACATTTGTAATCAAATACTTCATCAATCATCCTTATAAAAAGGTCTCAACAGATACCTTTCTACCCCACAGCAAGCTTTAGTTGAGATACAAAATATAAGTAGCTTATTAATTGTAATTTTTTAGGTATTTTAAAAAATTGTGTAGGTCTTATATGAGCGATATCATTCTAACGTATCAAAAGTCCAGAAATCTGCAGATGAAGACAACTGCATAGTATTAGTTTACTGTCTCTTGATTTTGCTTAAAACGGCATTACTTGTTGTCAGTCGGTGGCTCTTATTTAAGTAAATGGAATGTGTGACAGATCCACAAGTATTCAGCCTTTTTTCCTTTTTTTTTCTTTAGAGATAATGCTGTTGAAATAAAATGTCACCAAGTAATGGTTTCCTGCTGCCCCATAAATGCCATAGTAAAACCAATTATTTATTTTATAATTATCTGTTTTATGGAAAATAAATACTGGAGCAATCCCAAAATGTTTATTTCCAAAGTAGAAGATATTGATCCTGTGACAGCCCTCTATTATGATGTATTTACTTCCATTATTATGCCAAATGATTGATGGGTTGCAAATTGAATCATTTTGTCCTATGGGAACTGATGTAGATGAGTGATTTTCACACAATACTGGTTTTGTTGAATTCCTGTCTGTCCTTCTCTGTGGTCAATTCAGACTACCTTTCTTGTTTACAGAATGTGTGAAAAAGCACTTGATTTCCTGTCTATTTGTGACTATTTCCCTTAACGTTTTCTAGAGCTAACTGTTTTTACATTCTTCATCCCTTCTCCATGCTGTCACATAGTTTGTCGGTAAGAGGAGTGCAGAGGTTCCTCTTTTGCTGTTAAGACCCTTTTCTTTGAAATTCTACTTTTAAGTCTTTGTACTTAATGGCAATGGTATTATGCAGGGCTCCCACAGGAGAATAACCTTCATCCCTAGTGGGTATTCAATTCCATGGATGACAGCATGTGAGAGGGACCACAAAAGAGGATGGACAAACAAGGAAAGATATTTATTTATACTCCATATTAGGAAAACATGAAAAACCTATAATCAGGACACTGGCAGAAGCACCTGGCAAACATTCCTGTAAAAGTGACGTGAACTGCAGAAACATATGTATTAGTTTCAGTTTATGTGGTTTGAAAAGATATAAAACAGAACTCTGAAGGCATTACATGAATTTAGGGAAATCTTTATGTAACCTTCTCCTGAAGATCATTTTTTTTAAAGTTCTGTAATTTGCTCCATAAACAGCACTTTTTTTTTTTCTTCCCTGCTATGAAATGAGAATATGTAGAGGCAACCAAGGCACTTCTTCCAAAGTGGGATAGAATGAGGAAATACAACATAAAATTCATTTCAGACTTTCACAAATTCAAACTGCCTTCATTTTTCTTTTGTTGGAACTACTCTTCTTTATTTACCTTTCCCCTCTCTTCTCCCTGAAATCTCAAGTTTGATTCTGCTTTTCTCCTACCCTTATTTAAATCCGGGTAAAGTCTTTTAGGCTCCCCTGAGTTTTTCCAAGCTTATATCTCTGTCACTGAGAGTAGTCTTATCTTGTTTAAGTTTTATGTAACGGATGAAGACCCAGAGTAAAACAGCATGTGAGAGAGGGGAGAAGCAAACAGTACAAAGCTAAAACATCACAAATTTACAAGGATAAATAATAACCATTTCCCAACATTACTTTTCTCTTCTGCTTGTCAGAGACTTGGAATTCTCAGTTCTGTGTTAAATATATGTTTTTTAAAAAAAGCATGACACAGGAAAATTTGTTATAAAATGATAAAAAATTCTAAAATGTAATACTCTTGTTAATATATCAATGATATTGCAGTCATAGGAAAAAAGGCTGCATTTTTCAGCATCGCTGCTGTAGGTATGTGTTTTTAATTTCAGTCACAATTTCCTGCTGTTCTAAACATGCCATATAATCTGCAAAGATCTGGGGAATTAATTAGGTACATTTCATTTCTCCTCTAACTAATCCCCTCAATTCTCTTAGTTTAGGGAGCTGAACACACCAATGACTGATAAGCCACAAGGGCCTTATTTACTTTACAGAAGGTTCTGCAAATCCCAGTGAGATGTTGGCCTGTGCTTAAATTTTCTCCACTTAGTCCTTGGAATAGTGGCATTTGAATGTGACCCTTGAAATCGAAAGTATTACTGCACTTGGAAAAAGCAAATAAGAGTAGATTAATAAGAAGAACAACCATAGCAATTTAACAATAAACCTTTTCTATAGCCAAGTATTTTCTGCTTAAAGTGCCTCAGAGAGGATACAAAACATCATTTAAGATAAGCAGTGTGAATTGTGCCCATTTCAATTCCAAAAATAATAATTACAGTGAAATATCCTCACGTTTTCTGAATGTGATTACAGTTGATTAAATTGACTTGGTTTCATTCTGGTTTTAAACCACTCTTTAGTATCAGATTATCTTTTATTATCAGAGAATTGAAAAAATTATGCATCTATACTGTTATTGATAATGTTGAGCCTACATCCGGATGTGAGTTATGTCACAGCAGCTTTCTCTTTCTTTTGAGCATACTAAAAAGGTTAGCAGCAGGCTCTCATTTGGTTCTGCTCGGTGAGCTCATAAGGCCAGGAAAGAAAGAATGAGGCATTTTTGAATGGATACCAAGGGGAGGCAGTGGCACATACTCATTTTGTCAGATTCACCTGGAGCAGTTGCTTCATGGTTGTAAAAACTGAAACTATTTGATTTGGGTGAGGGCTAGGTGGCTGAATAATCCCATTGATTTTGTTGAGCATTGATTTTCTGTATATGTATTTTAATCATTTCAGGACAGGGATTATCGAGGAACTATGTGTATAGAACCTGTAAATCCCTTCTGAGATTTTTTTTTTAATGTCTGTTTTTGTAGTTTTGAAAGGCTACAAAAGAAAGAAAATAGGCAGAATATTTTCATCTTTTGTCCATTACTGATGATAAGAACAAGCACGCAGTGCATCCCAGCTTTTCTTGATTGTTCTACAGCTGTAGTGTGACTACAGAGTAGTATTGAAACAGGCTGATCTCCTTGCCAGTACAGTCCCTCATGTCTTACTATCACTGGTTCTGTATCCAGTTAAGGTCAACACAGTGGTGTCTTTTGTGGTATTTTATTTGTTTGTTTTTATCTTACATCTATTGTGTCATTCATTAGGGCAGAATCCCAGCTTTCTGCACCACTTGAAGTAAATATTGACTTAAAATACACATCTGGCTGAATGCGGAAAGTGTGAATAAAATCTCCAGAAGAATTTTCTGGTAAGGCTTCTTGCAGTAGGGAAAACTGCATTCCCAGTAATTTTGTCTAAGCCATTTCTTCGCAAGACTTTACCACTCAATTGTGAAATGCTAGGGGACTCTTAACAGCTCTGAAACATTAATATATTCACTTTCATCATTACAGTGAAATAAGACAATTTTTTAAAAGTGAAATCTTCACATTAGGTTGTTATAGGAGACACAACTTAGATTTGTAAGCAGTTGTCTCTCTTCGCATAATTTCTGCCATTACGTATCCAGAATAGTTGCCTGATAAATGTGCAATACCAATAATGTACTTGCAGTGTTTATGATGGTTTTGAAGCTTGTGTGAGGCTTCTTTGCCAAAATTTGACTCTTGTTCTTAAGTCAATTGACTGGTTCTCCAAAAATGAAACAAAGAGCCTGTGTAACATCTCTTCTCTGTATTGATCTTTCCATAGAGCCCAGAGAAGCATTTTTATCCTGTGGCACATTAATGTGGCAAACACTTAGACATTTATCTGGAGAGAGTAATGATGTCATCTGATGTGCTATAAAGTCACCTGTTCGATTTTCCACATTTGAAATAATAGCTTTTCATTGCCTTTCCTTACCTCGAGTAAGGCTGGAGCTAATTATGCCCTGCTAATTCCCTTTGTTTTATTAGTTAAATAGAATATTTCAAGTGTACAATCTTCTTAGTTAATGCTATGCCTAGATATTAGGCAACTGTAAAAGTGCTGAGATTTAGAGAGAACAGCTAGTATTCGGTAGGCTAAGATCCAAATAATTCTGCTGTTTTATGGTGCTCTCAGTAATATTCTGTAAAGTTCACTTTAATTCAAGTAAGCAGTCAGACATCTTTGAAAAAGTCTACTACTGTGCTTGAAAAACTGGAGTATTTCCAGATTTGCAGCAAACTACAAAACACATACTAGTTGGGATCCTTCTGAGCCTCATAGAACGGTGTTTGCTCTGTAATCCGGGATTGGCAACTACCTTTGAAAGTCTCTGCTCATCACTCTAATTTAACTGCTGTGGTTAAAAAGCAGGAGCACACACTTCATGCAAGCTGGCAAAATTACGTAAGACATCAATGGGAGGCAACGTTGGTGGCATGTTCACAGATGTGTAAAGGAATAACCACCTATCTAATCTTAATGGAATTTTGTCGCCAAGCTACCTAAACCTCCAGTGAAAATTCTAGTCTTAATTTCTCCTCTTCTACCAAGAGATTATGTTACACAGTAATATATGCAGCTCTTAAATAAGGGATTTTTTTTCACATTGTAACCAAGAACATTGTTAGCATGTCAGAAGGTGTCTGACACAAGAACAATAGAAAGAAAAGAAACTGTCAGCAGTGTTGTGACCATATTGATTACATGGAGCTTATCTTCCCATTATATTCTCTCCTGTCTAAAATAATGCTATTCTTTTTCCTATTTGTTTGAGCAAGAGGGTGCTTAGCAGTTACAGAGTGGAAGCCCGATACACAGAAAACATCCTCCTTTTAGCTGTAATAATTTAGTACTCTGAGGATAAAACACACACTACTTGAATATTATTCTCATTTAATGCCGTATTCAAAAAACCACTGACTTTCGGAGGAGTCTATTTAATTTCAGTGACTTTGGATGAAATCTTTTTTTTTCAGACTGAAACACGTAGATGTTCAGACAACTAGCTGAATACCTTCACGTCATTGATGTTTGTTTGCTTAATTGTCAAAACAGGCTTTTTATGTGAAGGTCTGATATTATTAAAGTTATTGATAGCGCTGTTCAAAATTTTTCAGTTTTAATATCGGTAAAATGAACATGTTATTAGAAATGCTTCTCTATCAGTAAATCTGCACCACAGCATCTTTAAGTTTTAATAATGCAAGTTTTTACACTTCCTATTTTAAAATCCCAAATTACAAACACAATCATGAAACACAATTTAAAGAGTTGTATGGATCATTAAATCCTCTAGGAATGTCTGACATTTGCTAACTAAAATACGAGAAACTTAAAATATCTATACATTTAGTTCTTCAGTCTTGTAATAGAGGTAGCAACCTCATCATGAAGCATTTCCTAAAGATTAATGCACAAATGAAGTTAATGGCCCTAGGCTATATTTTGGGACATCACCTCCTCCCAAGTGGTCATTAATCCCCAGGAAGCCTCCTGCCTGAGTCGTCATTGCTTAATTAGACCATTAGGTTATTGCGTGTTGATTGCAGTAATACAAAAGGGAGATGATGATCAAATGACTACAAGGATCAGCAATGTGAGAGTAAAATGATTCCAACCATAGCAGCCCTGAAATAATGTTATGCTCCTATGTGGACCTGTATTCCTTGAGTGAAACATGAAGGAAGCAGTTTGGCCGAAGCAAGGAATACAGAAGTCAATAGATTTCTGCATCATAACTCTGAATTAAAATGTGTATTTGATTCCAACCCTAAAATAGGTCCTGTAATGATTTTTTTGAGATGGTATTATAATTCCATCTGGTGACATTTTTTCAGATTTATGTCCTGCATAATCAGAAGTGTTTGCAGAAGATTTATCTCAAAAATCAAGCTTCACAGGTGAGGTTACAGAATTTCTTTCAAGGGAGTGTCACCTTCACTAAACAAGAGCAGAAAATTGGGAATTAAACTGAGAACTTCTTTCTTTTTAAAAAATAAATACATAAACAAGGAAATGCTTTCTTTTCACTGATGCAGAAATCTTTTTGTGAGCAAGCCACGTAGATTTTACTGCCTCTAATTTTCATACAGTTGTATAAAATAGGCAGGAGTTCAGTGTTTCATTTTATTGTAACCTGCCTATACATGTTTTCCATCCCTAAGTATGTTATTTTTTACAGAATGACTGCTGTAAGTGTAGGTGATTAAATAGCTGAAAGACAATAGCAAGCTCTTGGTTAGTTCAGAGCTAAAGGGTATCTATATCCAGCTTCTGCATAATGTAAATGAAGGTTGAAAGGTGGCTGATGGAGAAGCTTGTGTGCTAATCAAGATGTTGCTTTAAGTGAATAAATCTTCAGCTCAGTTTCAAATAAGGAGGAATCGTAAGCAGTTAGGTAAAGGCAGTTGCTGGCAAGAGAATAATGAATCTACATATAAACCATTAATCGAATTGCATGAACCCAGGGGTGTTTGTAAATCAAAAAAGCTTGAAAGGCGGGCAGGGAAGACTACGACCACATCTTTGTTTCAAAAGACGAGGAACGCTCTGGTTGCATCTTAGTTTTTTTCATGTAAAATGTGTATTTATAGCCTTTGTCATTGAAAAGCTTTCCATGATCTGTGTCTGAATCAGAAAAAGGTTTTCTTGGTTTTTGGGTTTTTTCTTTTTTTCTTTTTTTGTTTTTTAAAGCTTGTAGCTTATTCTGTCTTTACTATAACTTTTCAGGTCTGTAGAACTCTTGATTAGGTGGGCCACAATATTTTTAGTTCGATCTTAATGTATCAAGAGATGGTGCTTACTATCTTCATAGTGGAATTCTGAGAGTAAGTAAAACTGTGTTTGGTCGAAACTAATACATTGCCAAAGGAAACTAAAGCTTAGCCCCCAAAAGATTCTTCCTGCTTTCTCACCAAGAAAATTTTTTTTTTCCCCTTAAGTTTGGAAGTTATACTTTCTTTTTTCTTCAAAAAACAAGATAACACTACCAAGGAAGACATAATGTCAGATTGAAGAGTTAATCAAGTTTTTATCTTAAAAGAATTTTCTATTTGAAAGTTTGAGTTCTGCCACCTAATTTGACATGTTCAAACATAAATTTGTTTAAAAAAAATTGTCATCTGGGTTCACATCTCTTCTGGTAAAATATCTTGCCCAGCTCTACTTCATATTATGATCAGCTTAACAGTATTTAATCTCTATTCTTTAGTTTGACCATCTGTTCATTTTGGACAGTATTTCATATGCATCTCACAAAGGTATTGTGAAGTCTGTTTCATCCAGATTTTACAGCCGGTCACTGGGGCCAAGTAACCAGAATCAACCAAGTACATGGAACAAATATTAGAAATGTTTTTCCTCTTTAATGTTAATAAGATGGTATTTACATATGGAGCAGTATAGTGTAGGATATCAGAGTGGTCTGTTCTGCATGTCCAGTTTTGAAAAAAAGGTTTACTTGCACAGGTTAATGGGTTTTTTTGTGAACTTATATACACAGTCTGGCAGTGGTCATTTGTTTTTTTCCATGGAAAGTTTGTGTTTCATTAACTTGACATCTTGTTTTCTTGTTTCTTTAACTTGGTAGCCTGTTTACCTGTGGACCACCCTTTAAGGTGGCTCATATTCTACAGGGTTTTGTTTCTCATAATATCATAGCTAAACTTCCTCAGATGGAGACGAGCATTTCTTGAAGACATGGCATCTTAATGATGTTTTTTCCAAGAGTGTTCAAGGTAGCCTTGCTCACATACATGTTCTTGCTTTAAGGTTCCCAGACTTTTCATGATCTTGGAAATTCACATTGAATAGTAAAGGTAACTAGAAATACGTGTATAAATAATACTACAATAACTACTTGTTATTAACATCTAATTACAACAGTGTTATTGGCATATTAAAATGTTATTATTTTCAGGTTACAGTAAGGTGTATAATATGTATAATGTTAGCATATAATGACACAATATATCATTAAGTCTAAAGTAAGTAAGTAGAATTTGAGAAAGGATAGACACAATGTAGTATTCTACAGCTATGTTTGGTAGATTAAAGCTAACCAACTACTGACAGTAACACTTACATTGAAATTCCCTCTGTTGTTAGATCTTTCTGTAATTGTGATGTCTGCGTTGTCTTATCCCTCCACCCTAAATATCACAATGGGAGACAAAATCCAGGACTAGATGGGTAATTGTTCGGATTCTACCCAGCAACCATACCAATATTCCAATGTATAAACAGTTGCTTGAAGTGCAGCATTTTTTCTTAGAATGACTAGTGCAGTAATTTTCAAATTAGGCTCTGACTCCATGTGGGCCTTCAGGTTAATTCATTTTTTTCTTACGACAATATTAATCTCTTTTCTCCAGTGGCTCATTTTTCACATTTTCAGTACTGATAGAAGACTGCAGTATGTTAAAAATCAAGACACTTCAAATTATGTCTACTAGATGGTATAATACTTGATAGCATGACAGAAATTTCATTTACATATCTTACACGATTATTGAGTAAAGAGTAGGGCTAAATTGTTAATTCAGGGGAGGTAGCATCTCAGCTGAGGTAGACTTCCTTAGAGCTATGCTTATATATGCCAGCTGGAAAACTAAATCTAAAAATGTGGCCTGTTTTTCTAGTTTCCCAGTGACTTGTTTTATGACCTTTATCAGGGCACTTCTGCCTAACTTCTCCATCAGTTAATTCCAGTGTGTTGCTTTTCTGATGTGTTTATATGTAAAGAACAGACTTGAACAAGTGTTTCAGTAGAATCTGGAGGAAGGTAGGAAATAAGAAATAGTTATTAGTACTCCTGTGATCTGAAGCTTAATTTATTAGCACACATTAACTTAAAGGCTGTATGTACAAAAGTACATACATGCATTAAAAAGATATCTCTAGAGCAAGTTGTTATATTCATTTCTTACCCTTACAGGATTAAATCCTTTAGAAAGTTAAATGCAGTGATGAAATGAAGAAAAAGATCATGCCTGAAGCAATTTAGTAAAGTGAACGTGAAGTCTTCTTGCAGTGGAGGTAGGATCAAGTGGGCAGAGCTTTACTTAAATGATACTCGCACTGATTTACATAGATCCCTGAGGAAACAAGATATTGCTCAAAATAAAGTCAAGTTGGTGGTATGGAAACCCTAGGTCCTGTGTGCCACTTGCATCTTAATACCTCCAACGGCCTTTTTATACATTAGTGAGTTTCACTCTATCTGGATTTTAAAAAATTGTCAGGATCTGAAAGTAAATATCTGGCTAGGAATTTTTGGTTTTCTCTTTTCAGTGCACTTGATGAAGTTGGATGACTGCTTCCCATCAAGATAATGAATTTATGCCCACACTCTACAGAGTTCTCCAGCCGGTTAGAATAGCCTTCTGTACATTCTAGATAGCTGAATGAACAATACAGACTAATTCATTTTTTAATTGCTTAGTCATCTGGCAAAGAATCGTGAAGAAATGCTGGCATTACTTTCTTAACAACAAGTTAAAGGCTTGATGATTGTTCTGATCATATTCAAATGAAAAGAATAAAAAACCCCAGCTATTTTAGAACTTTGCATATAGTTCAGAATTGACTCTAATAATGGGAAAAAAAGTGGAAAAGATGTATGGTTTCTGAATTTGGTTCATCTATTTCCAGCTGCAAGCTCCCTATAGGCATTCCACAGGAACATGCAGGTATCTCATGTGGCATGTTAAAACTGATGTCATGAAAAAAATGAAGGGATTGATATTGAGTGTTCAGCATCATAATTGAGCCTTCAATTCTGCTTTCCCTTTCTATTTATTGTTACTGCATAAATCTTGTTCCATTTCTTTTTATTAGTGTAATGCTTTCCACATTTCCATTAAAACCACATTCAGAGCTATTAGTGGATTGTTATTATCCAGTACTGTATCAATTAATGGAGCCAACATGCAAAGAAGAGGATGTAAATCAATCCTACATGTGAGACAGTGGCCTTGTAGACTGATTTTCTTACTCCCTAAAGCCTTCGCAGTGGAGTGATTTCTGATTATGAGGTGAAGCGGCTGAGAAAGAGAAAATACCTATTTAGCAGAATCCTTCAGCTTCAGAAAAGGACCAATCCACATGTCCTTTATCTTAATGGAATTTGAATCAGATTTGTTTGATGCATTTTGTTTTTTGCTGTTTTAAATTTTTTTAGGAACGTAAGAAATTCGCGATCTAGTTGCTTTTCTGAAATACATCCAAAAAATAGCTGTAGGCAGACTCTCTAAATCTGATAAATGGCTCATACTATTCATACTTCTTATTTCCTACATCCCCAAACTGATATGACTGCCAACCAAGTATTGAAGACTTCTAACACCTAGTTTGAATAGCAGATAGTATAGTTTTAAAGGATTAGGTAGTATAGCTAATGAATAAGAATCATGACTATTCAGTAAGGGGTGCTGGTCACATTCTTTAAAAAAATATATGTATCTAAAGTGTGTTTCAAACCTGAGTAAAAAAATACTTGGAAAGATGGGAAAATCAAGGAAAGAAAAGTGATTTGCTCAGGAAATACAAGTGATATCCAGTGGATTACTGAGTAATCACTGTCCTTTTGACTGATACTTGCTTGTGGATGTTTCCATCTCTCCAGTATTACCCCCCCTCCCCCGCCTCGGAGAGAACAGTGTAATGAAGATTGCCTCTCCTCAGAAGTTATTTTCCAGATCTTTATCATTATTAATATGCAGCATACCCACTGGTGAGACTCAGAAATTTTCAAGAATCCTGTGCTGAGGAAGTTGACAAACTTCAGGTTTTTGTTTCATAGAGTCGTCATAAAAATCACTCCTGCATGTCAGTAGACACATCATGTTGAAATTCATTCAAGAGGACAAAAGATGAGCATGAAGCTGTTCCATGTACTGTGAGGGGGGTCTTCACCTGGGAATTGTGTTCATGTACTGCATATTCTGGCATAAGATGCCCTGTGATGTTTTGGCATATGATGGGGCAAGGAAGAGGCTTGCTCTGTACATACAAACATACATATGCACATACGTGTTTGTATATACTTATAGGCTGCCTGCATGTATTACGTATTGAAGTTGACAACAATATAGGAATTTATAAACTTACTCTATTTCAAACTTACTTTCTATTTTTTAATTTTTATCAGATTCTGAATTCTAGGTATAGTATGTTTATTGAGTATAGGTATAAATACATGCATGTCCAGACACATTGGCTTTTCTGTGCATCAGTTAGGAAAGCACCCCATTCCAAGGAATTCATAGGCTGCTTTGCAAACAAAAAAGAAATAGGATTGGGCATAGAACATTGTTGAAAGAGTCGAAAGGATGTAGAGAGAAAATTTGCTGTGTCTCACACTGAACCCTGCCTGCGAAGGCACCGTGTTATTTAAGCCCAGAAATTCTGAATTTTCCAGTATGACTTTTATTTATTTTCCAATATATGCAACTTTGGCTAAAATAAGAGTTAAACAACTGTCAATAAAACAAAAGATTTACTTCTACTAAAGAGTGAATATAAATGCGCAAAAAATCTGAGTCAGTGTGTGAAACCATGCTATTTATGGCTGTGATGGCTATACTTGTTCTTAAATACTGGCTGATACACTATTATTAATGTATGTGTATTATGGTTTATTTTTATTATATCTGGAGATAGAATTCTTTGAGATATAACAGATGAGTTATTATAAGATTGTTGTGATTGGAGAGCTATCTGTTTCTATTCCTTCTCGATAACTTGTTTTTGTTGTTAAAACAAAAGGGGAGGGAGTGATAATCTTCTTCCTATCAGCTCATACAAGAGGTGTTTTAAGTAATATAATAAGGATCTTTTATTTGCCTGATTTTGAATCTAATGAAGAGCTACCATATGGTCCAATGTAACTTTTTGTAGCATATTGGCACTCATGCTTCATAAAATCTGTTGCAAATCCCAACCAACATTCTTAAATAGAATTACTTTCAGATCCGATAAAAATTTGTTTTAAGAACTAGAATTCAGTGGTGTTTGTTTTGATCTCATTGATAGAAATGAACTCAGAATGGCTAATACTTTCTTATATTTGCACACTCATTCATCTGTCTCTGTTTTTAATAGTGTATCTCTTGCCTTGTGAGGGTTATTTTAAGAAACACAAGACCAAGATATTTTATAGAGGTAGGCCAGGCAAAGTGTAGATCAATATTGTACGTTCAGTTAGCTTCTGTGCAAGTGAATTTCAGCTTCAGTCAGAACAGCACCTAGCAGAACAAAACAGTCTACCAGTTTCCACCGTTACTGTACTTCATGTCCCTTCAGAGAGTTGGAAGCTGCGTGGCCTACATTAAAACGGTTGTGTGCTGAATGTGAGATCAGGTCTGATGTCCACCAGGAGATGAATTGGAGCCGTTTAATTTAAGACATTTCAAAATAATCTGATTATTTCCTTCTACTATGCACGAGGCTGGATTCCAGTTCATGCCACAGAGCTAGCTCAGCATTTTACATTTAATAACTATTTTTTTCTACATCTTTCACGTGGAGGTGAGAGGGCAGAGACTATTTATTGAGTTGCACTGGCAGATTTCAGACTTATGGCAAGCCATCATCCAAAATATGCAAAGAGTTTTGATGGAATAAATAAGTACCTGTGACAGCATATACAACATATGGAGAAAACAATAAAAATCCCTATTCTCATATAAACCAAGAACAACTGTAACGAACCCACTGGAATTCCATCAGTTAAAGTTAGTGTAAGGAGGAGGGGAATCAGCTTATATGAGCTCAGTGCCTGTTAATATTATAATCAAATGCTGGATATATTCCAGCTGTTAGCTTGGGAGTGATGCAAGTCAGTGTTCAAAAATAATCAGCTGACATTCTCTACAGGAAAAATCTACAAATAAAGAACACTTTTTTTCTGTCATTTTCTGTTTGTGGTTTCTGTTTTTTGCTGGAAGAGTAGACTTCCCTCTATTAAGACAGTGTATCTAAGTCTTTCTTAATGTCGTGCTTGGGAGTTTCTACTGTTATCCATTAGCATGATAAGAGTGAAGTAGCACATTTTTGTTAATTATTTTGCCGTATGCATATTTTTGTCTTGTATTGAAACATGAAATCCTTTCATTTTAAGAAAATTAATTAATTTGTTTTTCCCCTGGTTTGTTACAAGTCCTAAGGCTTCAGATTGTATAATGTGACAAACAAAGTACCCGCTTCAAAACACCCTCACCTTCAAAACACACTCAAAACAGAGTGCATCAAAGACTGCTATGGGGAGATAAAGGATTACTGTTAAGGTCAATTGATTTCATCTTGGATGGTCCACAGACATGAATACTTGTAATCTTTCATAAACAAATGCATGTGCATGCAGTCAGCTTGGCAGTCATGTAGAGAATGTACTGAGTATAATAAAGAAAACGTTATTTAGCATTTTATGTAATATCCATTCATAAGATGTCATTTCTGGTAACAAAAGAAAGCCATTCCTGTTAAATAAAGAACTATATTATACATATAGATACTTTTCTAACCTGGTCGTACGTGTATAGATGAAGATAGAGCAGATGTTCTATTACCAACTGTTCATTCCAAGCATGAATAACCTAGGCAATACAGGTTCAGTGCAAGACTGAAAGGTAGTGCACAAAGTAAAAAGAGCAACTAGTAATTATTTTCCTTTCTAGAATATAGACAGGAGACACATTGAGTTGACAGAAGCTTCCTGCAAGAATCAACAGAAGTGAATTTAAGGCTAATGTCAATTTAAATTTTCATCCTTCTTGTCTTTTCAGCCTAAGGACATTTAGAAATTAGAATCAGCCCTGATTTTTAGCGTCCTTTTTTTTCATAGTTTCTGTTGCAAATGTTACGTTATTTCAATGACGTATCATATACTGTGGGTATATGGGTGGGTAACATGGGTGAAAAATACAGTTATTGTTTAAATCATTGTTTATATTTTAGGTGTGAGCTCAGATGTCTCTCTGATAGCCTGACCCTGAGTTTATTACCTAGATCTGCAATGTTACAATCCAGGGCAGCCTAAATCTCTGCCTGCCATGCTATCTTGCCCCCTCCCATGATGGGATCCTAATGGAGAAATTGGTTCTGTAAACTACAGGCCTTGCAGGGAAATGGAAAACAAACTGCACTATAAAGAAGATTAAAGATTTTCACTGGAAGGTTGGTGTCTAAAAACCAGATATGAACCTATTGGATCACTTTATTTAAGCCAATGAACTGTGGTAATGAGACTTATAGGGAAAAAGCATTCATATTTTAAAAGACTGAATTGCTGACTCTACTTTGCCTTCTGTGGTATGCACTGCTGAGTTCCTTCTCTGGTTCAGCAATGTGCCTGATCTCCTTCAGTGATTATCTGCTTGTATAATTTCAAGACAAATAGCAATGAAGTAGATGTTAGGGGAAGGTTCTCCATTTTGCACATTGTCTTCCAGGAAAAGAGCTTTATTAAACATAATGTGATGTCAGCTACCTCTGTGTGAAATACCAGGTATTAACAAATGCTGTTACAAGTGGTGTAGTCAAGCAAGTGTCCAGAACTTTTGGTTGCGTCATTGCTTAGGGCAGGGAATAAAGTGAAATGTGAGTTCTCATTGTACCTTTCCTCTTATTTTTCTCTAACGTAGTCATTTTCATTTGGCCCAGGAACTTGTTTTTAATGGTGCTTATCTTAGTTTACCCCAAACCAAATCATTGTCACCTAACCTGCATAGCTTGTTCCTAGGGTTTTCTTAGAACTGCCTCTACCCAAGAATTAGCCTTTTGGGCCTGGTATCTGCTTTGCCAGATCTTAATTATTGCATAGCATGTGCAAGACTTCTGAAAAACGCCAGATGTGTACAGGCTCTCTAAAAAAGTCCATATTATTTACTGCTTCCCACACTCCTTCATAGCCATGAGCAGCATTCCAGAGCTCAACCTTATTTTAGAAAAGGAGCAGGCTCTCTCTTTCTGTTTCTAAAGCAGAACACCAGGCCACAACTTGCACCCAGTTTCTGAGAAGACAGCAGTTAATACAGATCAACCCGTAATGTCAGACAGGTAAAATATCTTGCCTAAACATAATATTCCCCACATACTTTATTTGGAGGTGCAAAATATTTGCTAAATCACAACCTGTGGAGGCATCTCCAGTCCTAATCAATTTGAGCTTTAGAAGCATTTAATTTTGATCTGTCTTGCAGGTCAGGAATCACACTGATAAATGTAATTTATGCTGCTGTGAAGAAAATCCCCTGTATGTGGAACTTCAGGCTGCAGAAGGGAATATTACTCTGTTAGATTTCAAAGGGGAGGGCAAAGTGAACACTATTTCTATTTGCTCTTCCTAAATGAAATGCTGCACTTAAAAAATTGTTTTAGACTAATTACAGCAGGTAATGCAGGGCTGGTGTGTTGCCCATACATGTAGCCATGGGTAACTGCAGTGACTTTTTCAGCACTGATTCTGAATTTTGGGGAGGAGGGACTCTGTGTGGGGGTGTGTGTGTGTTTGGGATCTAGAAATGACTTGTTTCTTTGCTGATTTTTTCTCAAATTCCCTACCTTTGAGACTGAGGAAGAGATGATGTTAAGAAATTACAAGGTTTTGCCTGCTAATACTAAAGTGGATAGCATGGATTAGTTGGAGTGGAGGGCTGGTAGATACACATCAGGGCATGTACAGGTATTTAATATACAGGCTGCTTGCTTTTCACCAGTTCAGTGCTTAAGTACCACTCAGAACACTCTTGCTCTGAAACTAGGTGCCAGGATATAAGGAGGGGAGCATAAGAAGGGGAAGAAGTGAGGGCTTATCACTGACCTGATGTGAATGGGCAAAAAGAATTTGGTGCAGGAAGTGTTCTTGCTCCCTCCTGACTGTGCAGCTATTGGGACCTTGTAATAATGCAGTATTCTGCTACTTTCTCTTATGCTTCTTTCCACATACAGGAAGTCCTCAAAGAACATATCTCTATAACTATCCATGTGGTCAGACTGTACCTGCAGAGGCAATGGCTTGATCTGTAACATCAAATTTCATTTGTAGAGATCTTGTTAGACTTCAGTTTCTGCACAGAGATGAGCAGTGTAACGTAAAGCAGTTGTAAAATGCGTGTCCTGTGAACATTTGCTCTTTTGTATGAAGAAATGCCTTATAGGAAAAGTTATTTTTCTAACAATCTTAATGTTTTTTTTTCAGTATCAAAAAAATCTAAATCCTTCTTGAAAAAAGGTTAAAAGGGGAGACACTTTAAATAATCCTTTGAATTACAGTAATTTAACCCCCTTGTGTAATAAGTATCTCTGATAAATCACGAGAACTACCGCTAGTGAACAACTGTGGATAAGCAGGATTAAAGAATTTGCCCTGTCACAGAGCTCAGAATTTGGTCCTCGGACTCCAGTGTCTTAAATGCACAGCCTTTTTTTGGTGGTGGTTCTTTTCAAAATGCATGAGAGACCAGTACTTTTATCTCAACCTTTCTAATCCTTCTAAAACCATGTTATGCTGCGTTGTATCATTTTGCCATTTAACTCAATATAGATTTGTGCATTCCACTTGGACTTGAAATAGCACAATAGGTATGATGTCTTCAGAGAACGATGGCTATGCCAGAAAGCTTGTCCAATTAAGTGAAAGTTTTTAAACAAGGTAGTAACATGCAGAAAGCCTACCTTTTTTACTGTATAGATTTTGTGGGGATTATCTTGACAGATTTCTATGTGCAATTCTTTCTATGTGAAATTTTTAAAGACTACTTTTCTAATATGATATATAAAGCAATGAAAGGCAATTGCTAATGCTTCTGAGATGTATAAAAGGTTCTGAGCTTTCCTTTGGTAAAGCACTTAATGAGGAAGAGCACCTGTTTTACCTGAATTGCAAAGTATTGATTGTTAAAACACTTTAGCTGTGTGGCTGGTAATGTAGCTGTCACTAGAAGACAGTGAGTTTGATCCAACTGCAGACAATAGACAGGCAGATTCTGTGTGAGGAGGTTTAACGGGCCTCTTTTATACCATACACTTTTATACCACACTCTTACAAATCTGGCAGTGCTGGGAAAAATGGTGTAATGTCTGTCCTCTTAGGAAACAGACACCACTGGAGTCCAAATATTCAAAGTAACATAGGCAGTGGAGAGGGAAAGTACACATTTCCACCTCAGTTCTTGTATAATATTTATTATCATAATTTCTTAATGTCTTTCAACTGTATTGGTCAATTTGAGAAGGTCACGCTGTTGTCTTTTTTTCTTCTCCTGTTCTGTTGGCAGTTGAAAGTAGTGTGTACTTTCCACTGGATTGCAATGGGAAGAATAGGCCAAAGATGTAGTGTTTACATTTAGATTGTGACTCTTCCCATCTTCAGTATTATCTTTTAGAAACAAACTAGCGATGTATTTTTCCTGTGGCCAGTAACACCAACATTGTTCACGTGACAGACACTATCCTGATAAAAATAAAATTGCAGCCTGAAAACAAAAGCTACAGTGTGTCTAGAGGGACAATTTGGTAGCTATTCCAGAGGTGTGTCCTTTGTTTAAAGGGGATGGAAATGGTCATGAAAGATGCAGTGGAATTCAGCAGCCTCACTCAGTTTGACCCAAAAGGAGATTAGCCATTTTCTTTCACTTCGCTGTGTTTATCTTCTTACATTTCTCAGTATTTTCAAATCTATATGCCTTATAATCAGTCAAATAAAAGACATTCCAAATTTCCATGAGACGTTGACAGCACCTGCAGATGTTTTCTCGTGAATATGTATTTGAAGGTAGCAAAACTGATTCAACAAGTTTGAAAATTCCTAGCTTTGTGTGCATGTGTGTGAGTGTGTTCATTACTTTTCTGTTTCTTCTCACAGAGGCAATTTCTCAGTAGATGTTCGTAAGTTCATACAGGAATATGCTCATCAGAAATACAGTGCTCCACAGCACACTCTCCTAATTGAATCAATCACTAAAATGGGCACCAAGAAATAATGTTAAGCTTAAACCACGTGGGGCAATAAAAGACAAATGATACCATTGATTTCAGTCTCCACTTGGGATACGTTTTGTCTGGAGGGACAAATGTTAATTTTCAGTCCCATGGCTAAACTGACTAGATATTGTGGGGACAGTTGTGGGCTAAAGGTATACAATGCCCTTCCATACTGCAAGCCTCAGAGGACCGAAGTCAGATGAAAGACATGAAATAGACCTATGTTATTTGAATAGAAATATCCTGTTAATGGGAGTGTCTAGAATGCACATTTTTCTCTCTTGACAGAATGAAAAACATTTCTCTTTGGAGAAATCCTGTGTACCACAGGATACTCAGTAGAAGCTAGAGAATTTCTGCAAAAAGCGGTATAGTTCTATGCTAAGAGACTGAGTACTCACATTAGCTCTGCAGCTGCAACTGAGCCGAATTGTTAAAAGAGGACTGAATGAGTCAGAGCTCTTACTGCATCCAGTCATTTTATCCACTGTTCAGCAAATCAGCTGACTAATGACTGCAGTGTTTGGACGGCGGAAATAATTTTATTAGCTTAAACTTCACAAAATGGAGCTAAGGGATGAGTGAGAAGATGCTGCAAGAAATTCACAGTTGATTCTGACAATCAGCATTGACGAGCTGACACTTAAGATAACAAATAGTAAACTTACAAACATGGGCAGAAAATATGTGGGATGAAGCACATGTTATTTCACGAGGATTGGATTAAATTATTTTCTCAATTTAGAGTTTATGGCTTCATATATAACACATTTATGTGTAAAATAACAAATATCCTATTTGTCCTTTATTGGCTACATTTATTTGATTAAACTTAGAAGAATTGGTTCATCACTTTCCCTGGAGATTCACAACCTGAATTACTGAGAAGATGAATGATAGGTAGGCAAGTGCCTGTGGAGGAAAGACAAAACAATTCAAGAGCTCCCAACTCGTCTTCCGTTGTCAGAAAAGAAATACTTATTTCAGTAAATAAGAAGCTAAAACTGTATTTTTGTTTGATATTTAAATCCCTGCCTTTTCAAGCTCAAGTGAGGCAAGATTATTCACTTGTGTAATTAAAGAAGAATATAACATAGACATAACGTGTCCTTCGAGCTGACAGGCAGCGCCTAGGATTAGAAGTTAGCAGTGGGCCGTAAATAAAATGAATGCAGGTAATCTTGAGTGGTTGGGTTTTTTCTTCCTTGCCTACTTCTTAGAAATGCCTCAAATTGACACTAATTTGATAATTTCAACTCCCAAAGCCCCTTTGGATAGTGAGGGTAGAATGTAAGAAATTTTCCTTGGTGTCAGTCAGTAACTTTTGCCTTTCTTCAGGACAAAAGGTGATTGACGGGAATAGCAGCACTGCTCGATGCTACCATTGAGTTTGAAATGAAAACTAGATTGACAGGCAACGGGTACTTTCTTTTCCTTTCTAACAGTTAAAAACAGTGATAGCGAGCAGGATGCAAAGCGTTCTTGATGGACCTGCTGAATGATACAATTTTTTTTTTTAACTTAGATTAAAAAATATATTGTAAGCTCAGAATGTCAACAGAATGCGCTAAGCAAAATCATTCATTCCCTCTTTTCTTGCATGTGTGTGTATAATCTCTCCCAGTGAGTTAAGAAAGTGGTTGCAAGCCCATAGAAGTGAAAAATTTATGTTGTGCTTTTTGCCCTCTCTGTTATGTTAATCTGGTGGTAGGAATCACACTCCATTTGTCCTTGTTCCCGTATAATGCAACCTGAGTTAATCTGCAGCTGACTGGGAATGCTGCATTTGAGGAAGGACTGCTTTAAAGAGAGTTTTAGGAGCAACTTCTATGTGGAGCCTTTTATGAACAGGTGCTTCACTCTTAAGGTTCTCTGATTATGCCCCTGTTGGTAGTGCTTAACAGCAGCCGTGATAAAGTATGAAACATCAGGTTGAATAACAGTGAGTATGTTGGGTTGATAACTGGCAATAACGATTTAGTTGAGCTCCACAAAGTGTTCAGGAGACAATATAAACAGTAGACTCTGTCTGCCGATTTCCATCTTGGGCACCTATCTCCGTGTCTTAAATTTAGGTGACTGCGTTAATGAAAATATGCTTCTTTCTCTCTCTTTTTTTTTTTTTTTTTTTTTAAATAAATTAAAAAATTATGTGTGGATGAAATACGTAGCAATATCATTTGCAGTCAGGAATACTGTCCTCAGCTATGAAATAACATCAGTACATCTTACTGTGTCCTGTCGGTGGGTCAGACAATGGAGATCAGTCTTCCACTGGGTTTCCAGTATTCAGTATCTGTATTGCACTTTATCTATTACGTTACTAAATTCACTGGATGGAATTTTTGAGATCACAGTGCACAACTGGTGATGAGCAAAGACCCTGAGATTTGGCTCTTTCATATTTCAAAATAATATTTCAGAGTGGTTTGTAAGTTACCTGTGGGATCAAGACTTTGTCTTGAAGATTTTCTGGCAGATTTTGAATTTCTCACTAAGTTATTATTTGGGTGATGCAATGCTCTGCTTTAATTTAGAAGGGGTTTACATAGTTGTTCTCTTTATCGTGTTGTTTGTGCTCAGGTGAGAGCTGGAGCTCTTTGAAGAGTTCATTGTTGGGTGACTAATGACCTAATAGTACTCACAAACTTCACGTTGAATTCAGCTCCTGTTTCTAGAGGAGAGCTCTTGGTACTGTTCTGAAACAGTCTTTTCAATTCCAGTTGTTGGAGGGGCTGCCTTTTTGTAGTAATTATCTAAGTAGATACCCTTTTTTTTCTTTCTTGTTGAATATCTGTCCTTGTAGCTGGAGTTCTACAGTCAGAAGTGGGAAGGTTTGTTTATGTTCCTGCATATTATGTCAATGCGTGGTAAAGTAAAATTCTCTGAACAAGCAAGTTTGAAAATGCTGTGGTGATGCTCCCTTGCATACAGGTTCAAGGTGATGCTCCCTTGCATACAGGCTCTTGTAGAATTAAAAATAAAATACAGGTCTCCATTGAGCTGTGGAATGACAGGGAGATGGTTGCGACATCTCTTGTTAAGATTTTGGGGTTTTTTTTAATAAATTTTATCCTCCTTGTTTTTCTTGCAAGTGCTTGAAACAACCTGTTTTCTTCTGATTGACTAGAAACTTCTGTCCAGCACACAGTTTTCCTTCTATTACAATAGCCACAGAGCTTCACAAAAAAGAAAGAATAAAGATGTAGTCCTGATTCTGTCTTGAAGTGCTCACCAGCCAGCAAATCTAGTCAGGTACAAAAGGAAATTTGTGAAGCACCTGCTGAAAGACAACAGGAACAAAGGTATTGTGCATGTGCAGATGAGTGCAATACTTCCTGCACTTTATGAAAAGCTTCCTAAAAAGCACAAATGAGCCCTTGTCTTAGCACGGTAGGCAAAAATCAGGTGGGCATTCTGTTCTGCCTCATCTGTTATGTAGCAGTTTTATACCAAAGGTGAATGTGCCCAGCTGTAGAAGAGTTGCAAATGTAACAATCAAAAGTTGAATAATACCTAGGGAGAAGAGCAAAGAATTAGATATTCAAAATGCTTGAATTAATAAAAATTATGTCAAATTCTCTACTGTATAAACTGTCTCTCCATGTCCTTGGGAAATCTGAGACAAAAGAAAACTTAGCATAGGATGGCTGCATACTGCAGGCTTTAGAAGCAAAGAGCCAACTTAAATCCAGTGAAAGTTTAATCTGATTAATGAGTCAGACTCCAGTATTTGTCCTGAAATAATTAGTATGAGATTGCATTTGTCTATCTGCACTTGTAAACTGAACATTGCAATTAGAAGGAGGGGGTGTGCACTTTGTGCATTGTTTATGAAAAATTATGCTCTGGGGACGTCACTGCTGATTTTTAGTCAAGCCTTCAAAAATTCCTAAGTCTATGAACTAGTGTTGTACATGTTTTGTTGGGAACTTTTAAATTCCATAGTAATGTGTTACTTCTTTTACAGATCCCTGTTTCGTTTAGTAAGCAAATTAGAGGATGAAGTTTTTGCTGTATATTTTTTTTCTCCTTGGAGTTCAATTTGTGTCTCGTGTGGTATTTATTGCCTGCTGTTCAAACCCAGCTCCAAAGTCAGAATTACTAATTTTCTCATGGGCTTTTAAACGGTGTTTATCCTTTTTATCACTAACGTATCTGAGTGCTTCAAAAATATTAATGAACTTACATTCACAAAACAGCTTTGAGATGAATGGTATTATTATTATCTGTCTTTTCAGTTGGGAATGGAAGTACAGAGAGATTAAGGCCAGATCTGACTATGGGTATTCTATTTTAGACATTTATTACCTTTCTTCTGTCTGTCCAGAATATTTAGCATTACATAGCAATTTGTACATTTAGAACTCGGCTCCCATCATCTTTGCTGTACCTGTGAGTACCGGATGATGTGCACAGAAGTTGAATATTGAAATATTTCCCTGGAGGGCAGAAACCCTTCAGATGAATTGTGCAGTTTCTGAACTGTTTGAACAAATCACTTCCACCGACATTGTGTACAAACTGTCAAAAAAGGTAAAATATCTCAGTTCCTCAAGGTAGTGACCATCTTTCTTGGGCATGAGACCATCCTCTTTTACGTACAATCCCCATCTTTTTTATTCCACACTCTCCAGCTTTTGCAAAAAAATTTAAGAAGGACTCTGCATGTAATCCTGAAGCATGTCTTCTGTACTAAAAAAACTGTAATAAGGGACAAAAATAGTAGTAATGGAAAGGAGTTCATATAGATTTATGGAAGGAAATTATACCTTATAAATACATCAGGGTTTTTCGAAGAAGCCAAAAGACATGTGGTTAGGAATGACTTGGCTGGTGTACCATATGCAGATTTCTCCAAAGCTTATGATAAGATCTCTTACTAAGTGCTTTAGAATCAAGCTGCAATGTCAAAAGAGACGTTGCTCCCACAGAGTAATGTCTGATTAAAAACAGAAAAGAAAGGCTAGGGAGACATGAGGAAGGTTTCAGATGGAGTCTTGTAAAAATCATTAAAGGGATCTCTGTTCTACGTATTCAGGGAACAAATGGCAAGGTGGTGAAGTTCAGAAATGATAAAAATAACACTCAGTAACAGCAAAACTAGAGCTTGCTGCCATGAGTCACCATGCAAAACATGGCAGATAAATTTCAGTGTTGCTAATTCTGAAATGGTACCTGTATGCAACTTCAGAAATGCTAAAGTTTTTGCTAAATTATTCAGAGACATCTTGGGCGATTATGGAATATTCTGCAAAAGTGCCCTAATTCCAATAATGACTGAAAAGGCAGACACGTTTTTAGAAGGTGGTGTCCGTCTCCAATTTGGCAAGGATATTTCAGACCTGGAAAAGAGATGGAAAAGAATAATGAGGTGACAAGAAGGTTGGAATGAATTCCCCGTGTGGAAAAGTTAAATGGAGTAGAACTCGGAAAAGAAACAACTGAAGAAAGCGCATAATAAAGGTCTCTAAATGGATGCAAATAAGGAGTGATTATTCATCACCTCTCATAACAGAAGAGCCAATGAGCAACCACTGAAACTCTCATAAAGCAAATTTAAACCAAAATGCTGTATTTTCCGTGCCATGCGTAATTCAAGTGTGTAGCTCGGGATTTTTAGGATATCAAAAGTATAAAAAGAGTAATAAGCAATTAGAGAAAATGATGGACCCATCAAGGGCTATTAAAAACAATGATGCAGATGCAAACTCTAGCTCAGGAAGTTGGGACATTATACTGGCAGAAGTATCATCTGTATTTGCTGGTTTTATACTTTTTACACATTTAAAAACTGTTCTCCATGCTGAGACAGGATACCAGATTAAACTTTTCATTTGACCTAATAACTCTGTTCTTATTTCATAGCAACCTTTCTGACTGAACCCTAAAGCAGGTTCGTCCTGTGCACTCAATAAGGCAAAAAAAGTTTCAATTACTATAACATGCAGTTACGCATTTGCACAACAAGCCAATTTTGTTGTCTTTTCAAGAAAATACTTAGAAATTACAGCAGTGGGTTTCACAGGTAGTTTCTAAGAGCGAGGGACAGATCTTTTGCCAGGATTATTGCTTTCTACTGTGGTCCTCAAAGTCTGTTGATATCCTCCTTCTACCTCCTTTTGCTAAAGTTGATTTCACCCATCAGTTTGTATCTCCTCAATTTTGTTCCCTTGCACATCAGTTTTTCTTTAACTCCTTAGACATTTAACTCAAAACCTCCAGATTCTGCTCATTTCCACATCCCATCTTTACCAGCTCGGCACTACGCTCTGCATCCTTGTTCTTCCCATTTTCCAAACCCAACCATTAGGGGTCCACATTTGATTTGTCTTTGTTTCCTCCAATCCTTTGTTTTTGCAGATTCCAGTGTCAGTGTCTGAAAATCCTACCAGGGATGTAATTTTTCTGATAAATTCCCTGAGGGACAGGCTCCTGTAAATAAATGTTATTCCAAACTGCTAAAGTTAGGAAATATTGTAAACAACTGAAAACAAGGCAATTAAAAGCATGTCAGTTTTTACTTTTATGATTATGAATGTAGGTGCTGTCATGTATGTATGTGTGACAGATGTTGTGGCCAGAATGTTAGTAATATACAGCTGTTCCCCAGCTCATGGAGCATGCAAAAGGCTGGAATTATTTCTGATGTATTTGTTGTAGCTGAGTAGGGGCTTGAGTCAGCCTTACCTCTTGACACTTCCTCTCATGTGATCAGGAAATACTCAGAAGAGTCAGCTGCTTCTCTGTGATTCTGCCTTCCCTGCATAAAGGCTAGAGCTACGCTTTTTGAGAGGGTGGCTCAAAGAAGTCTAAAAAACTGAAAGAAGAGAGAGAGAAAGAGAGTAGACTCTTGAGTCTTCTTCCCTGCATCACGTCACCTCTGCCATTCAGAGATAAAACCAGAGAGGATGGTAAGGACTGGTCTCTGATGCCATCCAACCATCTTACATGAAAGTAAAACAGGGAAACAAAGTAAGATTAAACACCAGCCACAAAGATGTCATGCTGCCTATGCTGTGCTGGCTGAGCTTTTTATTTCAATCCATGTGAGTGTTTTTCAGAACCATCTGTACAAGGGAAGTGTTGTCAGTTTTTTCCCCACCCACGCCATTCTTTATGCATCTTAGGCCTGTACAGTTATTGGCTGTGTTACACCCCATGTTCTCAGGGGGCTTCCTCTTCAGTGGTCCAATATGGCAATGGTTTTTGCTGTATATAGTGCATTTCAGGAAAGCTGACAAAAGTAAAGACATTTAGCTCTCCTGCTGCTATGTCCTTCCAGTAGATGAATGTATTACCATATACCCACCATAACCTGCTCCAAAACATTTCATTTGCAATGGAAAAAAAAAAAATGTTTTCATACTGTTATTGCTATCTGGAACCAAGGTAGTTGTTTTGCAGTCTTAGACTGAGCATGCTTTAGATATTGCTGCCTCTCCCCTATTCAGCATGAGAAAGAAACAGAAGCACGCTCCTTTAGTCATGTTCCCTGGCCTCTAGCAGCCGCTACATAGGGAAGTGGTGGGTGTGCAGGGAGAGAGAAGAGTGTTCCTCCTTTCTTCATATGCATTTTTAGGGCATGTTCTTTGTATAAATTCAGTGAATTTGTGAAATCATCTATAGCCAGGAAAAGTGAATCCAAACCTTTTTATTGGGGGAAAAAAACAAAGCACATGTTTGTAGGAGTCTTCTTTTTAGAAGGCCTCCAGTAAAAAGTGTCATAGTTTTTCTGAATCTGTGTCGCTGAATGTATAGCGGAGCATCAGGACCATTCTGTAATCTATCCATGCATTTATTCTACTGTTGATCCTCATCAGTAGGAAATTAAATTAAAATTAATTATATCAGCTGAGAATAATAGAGGATGAAAAAGAAAATTGTTTAAATTCTGCCTGTCACTTTCTAAAGGATATCAGTTTGAAACCTGACAGTCAAAGACTCAAATTACTTGAAGCTCCCACTGTAATCTGGAGGAAAATTCCAGACTGGATACCCCCACATCAATAATTTCTTAAGCAAAGATTGGTTAACTCATCAAGTACTGCAGTTGGATGTTTCTGGATGGATAAAAGGTGACTGACTAAAACATTGTTTAGAAAAATCAATTTCCTCATCATGCTTGGTGGTTCTGGTTCAAAATTCAGCACAAAGGTGTCAGACAATAGTGTCTACTGGATAAGAGAAAAAGCTGGTGAGAAGGGTAGGGACGCAGTTTTTTGTAACAACCTAAAAAAGAAACAGGTTAACTTACTTGCAGTTGAAATTAACTATAGAGATAGAGTGAAATGCAAACATTATGTGTTCAGGCTTCAGTCTATGCCTCCTTTCTACTAGGAGGACAACTATGGGATAGCTCTGGTTCTTCCGTATGTTGGCTTCTTACTGCAAGCAGAAGCTGTCTGAAGCTCTGTGGGGCATAGACGGCATTTTGGTGTGGAGCTATGAGCTTCCTCCCCGGTCCTAGGAGACCATGGCAGAGCGTAGGAAAGTCATCATCATGCAGTCTGGCATTCTCTGTACCAAGCTATAAGCCCTGAACCAAACTCTTCAGTTACATCAGTTAAAACTAATTTCTCTAGAAGTCTGAAGTCCATCAGACTTTTTTTTACATATAGGAGAAGGAATTGCTATTTCTGTTTCTGAATCTTTGGGCCTGTGGTGGGTTGACCCTGGGTAGCAGAGAAACATCCACCCAGTCTCTTGCTCACTGAACTTGCTGTTCAGCAATTTTCAGTCAAAGTTCTTCCTAGGAAAACAAAACAGAAGGAGAGTAAGGGAAACAGGTGTGCTAAAAAATCCTGCCGTTTGCTAACCTGTGCATAGAAACAGTTGACTGTTTCTGTTTGAAAAGCTTAAATTTAGCCTAAGGCACTGGAAGAATTTTGATAAATTGTTCGCCAGCTAGCCTGGACATGACAAATTGTTTGCTAGAGACCCAAGATTAGTTGCTTTGATACCACCCTTTGCTAAATTGAGGGATGGATTTCAGTGTATTCTACTGGTGATAAAGTTGGGAAGCTATATAGAAGGTACTGGAAACTAATCAAAGGCTGAGACCGGGGATGGACCGTCCAAATGACTGGATTCATCTCCTGGGTAATGGCTAGAGCTGACAGACTGATTGGACACAAGTAGCAGTGAAATCCAGGTGGAAAAACCAGGTTAACCTGCTATCATTAGCTTTCCATTAACGTGGCATGGCTTGATTTATTACATCACCTAAAGAGCAGAGCTTTCAGAAGTGGATAACTCTAAAGTTTAATGGCCAGATTAACTAATGCTGATGCACAGAGGTTTAAATTAAAGCTCTCTAAGCCATGTTGGGCCACTGCAGGATTCCACGGGAAGGATGCCTTTCAGACCCATTCTCTGCTTAGATTATGTCCGGGCACCTTTGAATTTCACTTTCTAAATGGTGTAAAGGAGATGTGCTAAATTGCCTCAGACAAGGTTACACATTATTCTTTTAAAGTGTTTATTTTTCTTTTGATCTATACAAGCTTCCTAGACAGTGTGGATATCTAGTTCCATGAAGACACTGAATATTGTGACTTTTTTTTTCCTTGCTGTAGGATTTCACACATGCTTTTCCAATAGATGGGATTTTGTGGCTGATTTTCTTCCTATTTCAATGTACACACTTCAGATTCTGAATTGCCCTTAATTTTAGACGTGCCAAAGTCACTTGAAGTCTGGAGCTGATAATTAATCTCCATCTCTATCTTGCTTTACAAACAAGGGGAAATGTTTTATTTGTATTTTCAGACTAAAGGCAATGCTTTTACATACTCTGTTTTCTTGTTCTCTTTGCAGATATTTGAGAACAAGTCTCTTGCTTTTCTTCACTTTTTTAATTCCAGTATGAAACGACGGAAGTCCCCAAAAGCTACAGCACTCCCTTGAGTACACAGTTATCTGATCTAATACGCAGATGATTTAGATAGTAATGAAATAATGACGTATAATGAGTGCATTTAGCATTTCATGCATGTGAAGGATCCCAATACCTCAAAGACAGAATTGATCTTGATTTTCTGTCTTTTACGCTTTAGGAATAACAAAGCTATTACAAAGTTATCTGATGACCTATGTGATTGTAAAACTTTACTTGCATAGTGTTTCTCCCCTGACACATTCTCTTTTTTTCTATCAAATGCACTGTTCTTTATTAAAAGGGAACATCATAAAAGAAAATGACAAATTTCTGTCTTTTTTCGTTAAGAAACGTTTTGTTACCCTTAATGTATTTGCCTTACTTTGTGCTAAAAACCTAGTATCCTGTATGGAGAGTATCGCTGTCAACTTTCTCTAGACTAAACTTTAGAATTTCCATCCCTAGTGATTTTCAGGCCATCATTCAAATTGGGTACTATAATATTTGAAGTATACCAAGTGTAATTTAGACAATTGTTATGCTTTTGACTATCGAAATACATGAGGTTGGTAGTTTAATATCCCTTGGCTTATGAAAAAAATTGCTGTGCTATAAAGTGAAAAATATTGAGTTGTAGAGCAGTGTTTGAAAGGCCAGATACAATTGGTTGTATGGATCAGTAAATGTATGAAAGAAGAGGCTCATTATGTACTTGTAGGTACAAGAAGTATGCAGGGTTTGGCCAGAATTTTGTCTCCCTCTCTTTATGTGTAGACAACCAATCATTCCTAAACTAACAATGTAAGACTCACTCCACCATCTAACTATGTCTCATATATCCCTTACAAATCTCTCACAAACATAAAATCTGACAACAGTTTATGCCCTGGTTGTGTTTTCTATTTTGTTGAAGAATGACCTTTATGCTTATGAAAAGAACTAAAAGATCTATGAATGAACAGAGAAAAAAGGGATTGTCGGAAGAGGAAATTAAAGCTGCCTCTGAACATTGTCTGATTCAATCCAGATACTTTGACTAAATGTAGTAATAGCTCTGACTGGTATAAAGCACCCTAAGTCCTGAATGAGATCATCTCCAGCATTTGAGAGGTTTAAAATCCAGAATAATGGGCAAATTCTACATCTTGAATACATACTTAATTTTTTTTTTTTTTTTTTTTTTAATGATCTCTGGGAAAGAATGGACATGGCTTATTCTGGTCCTTGGAACTGCAAGTATTTCCAGATAACTAATTTGGTTACTCAGGAACCCTGAGTCTTAAGTAATATTTACAATGCTGGAGCTGTGATGGCAAGATTGCTGGCCTGTATCGGATAACCCAAAGACATTGTCTGTGTCAATACTTTCAGTAAGTAAGCTGAAAAGAAGAAAGGGAACCTCCTATCCTCCTGCCCTGAGTTTGACTTCATTTTTAGTAACTGTTCAGCTCTGAAAGTTTAGAGTACTGTCAAGCCCTTTTTTCATCAATGCATGAATCAGTAAACTACTCATACCTGTCAGAACTCACAAGGAGTCAGTTAATTAGCTTCTGAATTGACGTGGAGGCAGTACAGATCAGAGTCTACCAAAACAGCTGGAGGTACCTTAACTAGCAGTGAATAGGAGTCTGTTCCTTACCTTCTGCCCTACTCTTACTCACTCACACACTCCATATTCCTTGTATATGGTGGTGATGTACAAGTCAAAGAATAACTGTAAAGAAATACATTCTACATTTATAAATGCAGGAATACTAAAGAACTGGTAGGGGCCACAGTGCTGCAGTAGATGAAGGTGAAGATCTAATGGAATATGCAATTAATATATGCAGCATCATTCTTTCATGTGAGAGCACCTGATTAGAAAGAAACGATATATCCAGCATGGGGATTTGGAAGCAGTCCTGTTTATTGTCATACTGCCTGCCGATCATGGGCAAACTTCAAAAGGTAAAAGGTATGATTTTGTTTGTTTGTGCTGTGAAAAAATAGGTCAGTGACAGAGGTGATACTTTAGCACCACCAATTCATTAAGCTTACCACCTTTGCCAGTTTAAGATACCTTGTCTCGATTACTTTTGACTTTGCTAATTACTAGCCATCTGCAATGCAATTTCCCATCCTCACCATCAGCTGAAATGCTGTTGGAATTTTGAGGTGACATGGCCCACTTCTGTTAGAACTAAAGAAAAAAAAAACCAACAAAAAACAACAAAACCCCCTCTTCTTCTTCACCATTTAAAACATTTAAAAAACAATTAACTCCTAAAATTTAATTTACACAGTCATTTTTGTTCACTAATTTCCCACAGGTGCTAACTTCAGTGTCACTTTTGCAATGTAGGTCAACAAGGAATATCTTGAGGTCATCTTTTCCTTATGCTACAATCACTTAATAGTGATTTTAATTCCACTGAAGTAGTTCAGATTCAAACAGTGCCTTACAAATGGAAGAATCTGTATCTCATGGCCCTTTGCTAAAAGCTTAAGCTATAAAATTCTCAAACATAACTATTTCTCACTGTGATGTTGCTCAGATAACTACTGTTCAGTGTGTTCAGAAAACATGTTTGAATTAGGAGATAAGTTGAATTGGTTACATTAGCGGTGCATATATTTTTCAGATACATCTAGCCCTCTTGCTTATGATTAGCAATGAAGAATTTAGTCAGATTTCACAATTGTGACAATTTTGGTCCCAGTCACAGTAAGGGGTTGGGCAGATCAGACAGCAGTGTGCAATATTTTGGCAATATGCTGACATTTTCAAAGGAGAAAAGTATGGTGCTCCCAAACTCAAGAAATTTGTGACATGGCTAACCTTACCATGAAACTCGTTTGAGCAGCTTTTAGTTTCTGCGTTTGTTAGGTTTTTTTATTTTATACAAGTAGATTAGTTTCTGAGTATTAAGCTGTTTGTTCTTTTTTTGGCAACTGAACTTGCATAGAGTTTTTTCATTCCTTGTCTGGATTACTTGGTCTCATAAAAGGAATCCTTATTTTGTTTAATAATTGTTTGTTAATTACTATGCAATGAATTGTTAGATGGATGATGAGAAGAGCTTCTTCCCAGTGGCTGGCAAAAATATTTCCACTGTGAAATACTTCCAGTATTGGTGATGGTTTCTTTGCAGGAAAATTTTTGTGCAGGTAATTTCATGGCTCTGAATATTCACAATAGGGTCTTCATGCTGCACAGGGCTGGACACTTTACTCTTTAGTATATAATGGATTTATTCCAATAAGCATGTCATACAGAATGAGAAATTCTAGAAGGAGTTTGAATTTTTTCTGTTGCCCTGTGCCAGTGCATTTTATTTTTGAAAGCTGATACTGGTATGAACATAAAGAGCTAGAAACATTTATATAAAATAATTAAGGCATAGACTAAATTCTAGAGTAGTGGTTATGTTTTGATAATCTCGTTTATTCTTCCATACAGTTTCATCTGTAATTCTTGGGTTGTTGACTATGTAAATAGAGGATTAATGGTGTTTTATGACTTAGGTCATGTTTCTACACTGGATGTAATTCTGCAGTTGCTCAGCAAGGCTCTAAGGTGTTAGAGGGAAATTTATCTTTCGTATGTGCGTCTTCTCTTCCCAGTGAAATTTACTGTCATTTTACATCGTAACACCTCTGTACTGTACAGTAGTAGAAAAGCAAGGGACCTCTGATCCAGGCTTCAAGTTTTTAGCTTATAGTAAGGAGGAGGCAAAAAGGCTTCAGTACCAGTGGTAGTTCTCAAGCCTTCTCAAACTATTTAAGTTCTTAATCAAACATAAAGTTGAGTGCCAAGTGCTTAATATTTCCCTTAGGAATAATAATTTCCTCATAAAATCAAGTTTTCCATTAGCAGATGCAACAAACTTGGGAGCACCATCCTTGGGAAAATGAGTAGATCATTATTGTCAAAAGTTTCTTGTCCCTGATGTTCTCTGTTCTGTACATGCATTCATAAAACTGGCACAGGCTGCCACGTACTATTTTTCTTTGTTTCCTTATTACTTAACTTCACTAAGACAATGGCAATGTGATTGACGGCTGGATCAGGTTCAGTATAAATATCAGCCTGGGACAAATTGCATTTTTTCAGTGTTTAACATTTGCTATCGTGTTTATGCTTGTTATCTTTTCAAACCATGTAAAATTGGACAAGAGTGTTCAAATTTCACAATAATTTCTCTTTTAGTCAAACCTAGACCTCAAAGTGACCAGGATTGGAACTGGTGGGAAATGGATTCACTTTCATTTGCAATGAAAAATGCACAGGGCATGTTGCAGGAAAGAGATCGTTATTCAGTATGATAAATGGTCATTATTACACTATGACAAGGCTGTGGGGGTTTGTGTGTGGACTTGAAAGGAGTGGCTTCATTCCTTAGCCATTGGTGCTACAAAAATCTGACACCCTAGGGCCATTTTGCTACAAAGTCATGAGTTTTGTCCAGTTTCTAGGTTTCCATGTGATATTTTGTAGCTCTATAAGTATCCAGCCATCCAATATGGCTTCTGCAGGGCAGTAGAGATGCTTTCAGGAATTGCTTATCCTGCCTTCTCTACCTAAAGTATCCTTTTTCCCCATAGTCCAAGCACCTTGGTGCTCAAGGGGCTTTGAGATTTCCGGATTTCACAACCACTAATGGGGCAATATTTGGTGAAGAGCTTCTTATCATTTGGGGGTGGAGGGGGGGAAGGTTCTTTCCAATAACTCAGACCATATTAAGGGAGAAAGTTATTTTGTTTTTTTTTTCTCTTTTTCTGAAAGGTTTGCTGTCTTTGGTATCAAGGAAGGAGGCTGATAGGTTTTCATATTAGGCACTAAAGCATAGGTTTGTATATAGCCATGTGTATGTGTGTATATGCGTATCTGAAAAATACAATATTAAAAATTGCTATTCTTTTTTAATAACTTTGCTTTAAGCCTTTTCCACCTGCCTAGTAGTCAGTATTCACAGATAGGAGCATGGAAAATAAATATTATCTTCTTAAAATTGCTTCAAATCCACTGTCTGTGAACTTGAAACAACTTGCATCTCCCATGTATTCAGTATGGCTTTTGAAATTGGTCATTTTATGTACTGTTTGCCAATTAGATATTTTGCTTTCTGTTTGCAGTCAGCTTCACTCTGTTGTTCCAATGGTGTCATTACTAGTTTCCACTAGTTAATAACTTCACCTAGGAATTTTTTACTTACAGTGAAAAAGAAAGGGGAGGGGGGGCAGGGAGGAAAGCACTGTTATTCATGTGCAAAACTCTTTGGCAAGTATCCTTTAGGCCTAACTTCAGTACAAACCCTGAAACTGAAGTGTCGGTAAGGATTTTACAGGGCTTAATTAACTATATGGAAAACTGGCAGTTTATCCAGTTAGTTATCCATTAGCCAGAAGGAGAAACTGGAACTAAATTGCCCTTTATGATGTAGAAAAATAAAACCATATAGATAGCTAGTTCCAGAAGGCAAAACAGAACTCTTGCCAGCTGCAGAGATGGAGTTCGCCTTGCAGAGGAGGTGTGGTCCCCAACAAAAGTTATTGGTGCAAGTCTTCAGTGAGGAAAGCATGATTAGTTTGTCCGGCTGCGTTTAAGGCTTGTCTGCATGCTGAAGAACAGCACAGCACATCCTTGCAGCTCTTATCTACAGAGTGATGTGGTGCACTGGTAGAGAGCTTTGTCTTTATTCACAACACATTCAGTGTGTCTCGGCAGGGGAGGAAACAACACTCCTGCCTGTCAGCCTGTCCTCTGCCACCGTCTGCAGAATAAACTGAACTCTAACTCACCATTTAAAAGAAAGAGGGAAAGGTAAAGAGAGAAAGAGAGAGAAAGAGATTTGCTCTCTGGCTTATTCATACATTAGCTCTCTGCAAAGGCACAAAGCAGAAGGAGCAGCATCAGCAACCTTGCAAGCAGTGACTCTGTTTCCAATTAATATGGTCTGAGCTACTTTGAGAAGCCAATTTATTACTTACACATATAACACTTGAGCTTTGCTGAAAACTGGATGTGCCAAGCACACCTTTGCTTCTGATTTATATATAAAGACTTGCATCTTTCACAGAACAAACCTTATCAGGAGAGATTCAACCAAGGCAGGTAAGAGATTTCTACATAAGTGTCACCTTCTACATTGTTAACGTATGTTAACAAATATTACTTCTGACTACAATGCCTGGCTGTTGTTGAGCACATAGAACTACTACATTTGTCCTTATGTTATGTTACCTTTGAGCAAGTGTAATCCCAAGAACATCTGCAATATACTTTAAAGATGCATTTTAATTTTTTCTTAAACATTAAATATCATAGTGAATTGTACACCTTAAAAGTTAAGTTTTGAATGAAATAATATGTTCATAGAATATGTTTTGAGATATATCTCTTGCTGTTTCTATATGATGTTGAATAATGAATTGATAGCATTTAAAAATTAATTTATTTGCTGTTATGTTCTGATGCATAGCATTAGTGCATCAGTTAGATTAACTTTTCTAACACATATTCCCAGGCAGCCCTAAATGATCTAACTGAATAGTTTTAAGAGTTTAGTCATGCTTATCCCATTTGCAGAAATACAGTTATGAGCTTTTGCACATGGCATGAGTGATTTTTTTTTTTTATGCTCAAGTGGGTTGTTTCGTCAACATACAGTTCAGTAAAAGTAAGGAAAGTAATATAATGATAATACTACAAATATAGTCCGTGCCCAACTATGTGAAACAAAACATGACTTGGTTATAATTCAGTATTGTGTAAATAACAACACTGCTGATATTTAGCAGGTCAAATAATAACAAAGCACTTTTTTGGGCACAGAGTTAGAACCAGTCTTCTCTCAATCTTGACACTGTCTAGTAGTTGGAGACAGAGTGTAACTGATAAAAATATATTGGCAAAGGTTTCATCTTCGTGAAGTTTATAAGATGATAATTTTTTAGGCACTGACTGGGTCTAATCTTGTGTGTCATACATCATTTTTGGAACTCTTTGTGCTTAACATAAAAAATAGTCCAAATGAATCACTGTTACAGGATGAGAGGAGAGAGCTAAGAAAACTGGAAGAGGATGGATAATAAAAACTGCTCTAGTGACATTGACCATTAAATTTAAACATCACTTATTCTAGTAAGTGCATAAATAAGCCTTTTCTCAAATAATTGCTGCTGACCTGTAACTTCCATATTTTCTGTTTCACCTGTTAGCAGTCTTTTACTATAGAGTTGTTCCTATCTAATTATTTCATATACACAAGATGCTAACAGAATAAGGACTTTTGATGACGTTTTCTGTAGTTTTTAATTTAACTCTGTCATATTACTACTAATCAAAGTGGAACTCAGACCAGCTCTTACAGTGCACGTGGTCTTGGGTTTTATCCCAAGTAGTGGGATAAGTAGTGACTTATTGAAAGAATGTGAGGAATTAAAAATGGACAAATCTCGTTGCTTGTCTGGACTTTTGTAACTTTTTTCATTTGGGTTATTTTAGTTCTGAGAAGATGTGGATACTCTGTGTAGAAAATAAGGTTTTGCATGAAATAGTGTGAGTTTCCAGATCTATAAGAAGCCAAAGACTTTCTCTAGAACTTTTTCACATGGCTTTTCAAAATGTGGTGGTGTTCTGTAGGGAGAAAAGAACAGCTCTGCATTTCTGGGAGAAATGTTAAAAGTTAAATATGAGTTACTCAAAATAAATGAAAGTTTATGCTACAGTTTCCTAATAAGTTATTGCCTAATATCTGCAGGCTCAGAATTTTTACTTGTCCCAAAGTAGGGGAAAAAAAAAAAGGGAATAATCAAAGAATAAAAGATAGTTGTTTCTCACACTTTTAGACCTCTGGGCAGGAGACAGCTTTGGGGTGAAGCCAACAAAATCTTGAATTAGATCCCTTAAGTGAAACAAATCAGTGTAGCTCTAGTGACATCGAAGGAGAAACACCTGTTGAGGGTGTGGCTTTTGGAGAGGAAACAATATACATATTGGGATGCTAATGCTGTCCGCATGGTTTCTACAGAGATGCTGGTGCTGTCTGCATTACTGTGCACTACAGGGCTGGGTCAACTGTGGTCTAGCAAGGATATTTGCAGTTGAAGAGAGTAGGGATTAAAAGAGGAGCCCAGGATGGCAAGCAATAAGTAGGTTTACACAGAACATCATAAGAATTTTGAGTCCTATTCTGAGCAACTTTCTTTCCTTAGGAAACTGATAGAAGAGAAGCTGAGAAAGGTTGAAGGCACCTTAGCACAGCTCTAACAGTTCCAGGACTTTCATATGCTCCCAGAAGGTGGTCCCACAATGAATGTAGTGATGATACAAGAAGGCTGTGCCATGTATCATTATAGTAGAATGGTGTCCTAGAAGACAATCAAACCAGTCTGTTGGAAATGCCAGTTTGCTATGTAACTGCACCTGCAGGAGAAGTTTCTGGTCCTTGGTTAGTTGTGGACCATGTCTCCTCAGCAGTCTGAAGGCCTAGTCCTCTAGGCCCGCAGAAGTCATAATAAAGACATGGCATAAATCACATTTGCAATGTCTGGGGGATATGCTTCTCTGCTATAAAGCACTCTTCTCTCTCTAATTAGAAGGCACTAGAATAGTGACAGCTTATGCCAAATTACTATTTGGCCCAACATTTTATGGAGCCATCCAGGGGACTGTTGCTTGTACCAAATCTGATCAAACTTCCATTTTAGTCATTCCCCTCTGTGGTCTCTCAGGAGCAAAAAATGAGCAAAGTGCAGAGCACCGTGTGTCTTCAAGTAGTTCTCTATGCCTAGAGTGTGGAAACGAGCTGTTCAGAGCACTTTTGTAAGCCCTGCACCAGCCAAGAAGGCCCCTTTGCATAACAGAGAATGAGAATTTTTTTGCTCTCCCTTGTCTTGTCCTGTCACAGTACGAGTAATGCCTACTGTCGTAGCCTCTGAGGAAATGCATGTTTCTCTCGCTCACCACCTTCATCCCACCTCCAGGGGTTGTATTACCATATTTGTCGCTGGCATTTTTCAACATGCTGTGGTGCACTGGTCCATTGTTAGTGAACTGACACTTATTAATTCCTGTCACTTTAAGGTTTGCACTGAACAGCTTGAAAATATATTTTTTCCCATACAGCACGTTTGGAGGCTGAATGTATTTATATAGAAAATAGATTTGTTTACTTGTTTACCCAAATGAGCAGTTTATGTATACATAAATACGCAAGTTAAGAAGCTCTTGGTATTTCTAATACAGGCTTTTCGGTATGATAGTAAATATATGAGTTTCCTGATCTCCTGCTTCTACGATATACAAACCACTCTAAAAGCTCACCTTTCTCTGTTACCCTGTTTGTGGCATTGCAGGTACTTTGCCTGGTATTGCGTGGTGTTTGGAGAGTTGTAACTCATTCTTTGGGTGTATAATCCCATGTGTTTACCTGTTCTATTGTTTCTAAGTTAGTCAAAGGAAAGTAATAAAAGCTCCATGCCTTCATACGCAGCTTTGCACTCCCTCAGTTCAAATTTGAACCCTTTCAGGAATATTTAACCACTGAGATTGATTGGAAAGCGTGTCTATTCCAAAACCTATTTTACTTTCACCCAAAGGATTTCTGACTTAGAAAGCATTATTTTTCTATTCCATCATGGATTATATTACTTCTTGAAGAAGAATACAACCTTTTAATTAACTGAGATATATTTCACAGAATGGAATCATTCAGCACCTTCAAAGCATAATTGATACAAAAATCTAGGAAAGAGCAAACTCTGCTGCAGACACCAACACCGATAATTTCTTTTATAAAGACAAAGGACTTTCTTCAAAAAAGATGTATATGGCTTGCCTGAAGCATCAAATTCAGGAAAGTCTAAACTTGCAGCTTACATCTAAATTTTTCTCTCATGCAGTATATTTTATTTACAGTCTTCTTGGAATTGTTTTCTTGTTTCCAGTGTTTTGATGTTTTGGAATGTAATGATTCAGTTTAGACATGAAGGGTGGTATTTATCTAGCTTGTGTTTAGTCAGGTTATTATTCTAAGCTGGCCCTGTAGTTTCCCCTCTTTAGTCAATGGAGAGAAGCATGAACCTCTAAAAGCAATTTAGCAACAGGAGTCTAAGATACATGGTATGAATAGACTCAGGAAGTTCCCTTCTTTCTCCAGTGACTAGAGTAAGCCTAGATAACTATAGAGGGCCTAGATCGTAAGCTTAGATTAGACATCTAGCTTTAAGCAGTTAAATAAAGTAGTAGTGTTAAAGAGGTATGTCTGTAGGCCTGTGAAGAAAGTGCTTGGTCTAAAGGGCTTGGGTCAGGATTAAAAATGCTGTAATTGATGCAGATTCAAATTTTCAACACACCTAGGTCCTTCTTCAGTATATATCTGCTCTCTAAACCAGTTCTTATCAAAAACAGGCTACGTGTTAGAGCTAGGTTAAAATTGCAGTTTTGGCTGCAAACTTCTCAGATGGCATTCTGGGATGGTGAAACAGGTAAGAAGACGTTCCTTTACCGAGGTAAGTTGCCGTGACAACAGCAGGTCTGACAGCGCCCATAGTGAAAAACATGTATTGAAGTGGATGGAAAAAGTTGAAAAGTACAGTGGTTCATGCTAATTCAAAGTAATTTCTAATTTGGCTTGAAAAAGCTATGTTCAGTAAAAACCTCTAAATGGATACAAGGTGCATTTCCTGGTTAGCAGGTAAGATCCTTTTGACATTAGAGAGGACCTGGAGAGAGTTTTTCCTGTGATTAGATTAAACAGATTTCAGTGTGAGCTGCTGCTGAAGTGGGTGAACTTGCCTCCCCAGTATTGTTCCACTCCAGTATGTTCCCTCCACGTTTTTGGTGTCAGTACCAGCAATACTGTGATGATATGGGAATTTGGATCAGCTCAGAGATCTAGCTGAAAATTAATCCAGTAGAAAGAAGCTTATCCAGCTCCTTACATGTCTGCATATGCCATGTGGTGATGCAAGGGGAGCAGGGACGGGGTCGTGTGGTCAGGAGCTCAAAAAGGATAGGGTTGTCTATGCCAGCTCTAGCATGGCCTTAGATTCAGAAACTGCGCCTTAAATAGTCTCTGGAAACTGTATGCAGTAGCAGTGTTTTCAGTACCTATATTCCAATTACTGCCTATGTTTAGATTATCAATCCAAAAATGATTATGTAACTTGATATTCAAAATTGGTGTCCCAGTTCTCTCTATATAACTTTATGGTAGGAACCCTCTTGGCATTCAAACGATTACTAAGCAAGGGGATGGAATGTGTTGGCTCTAAGTGCGTTCCCTGCTATTCTAGTTGACTTTTATTATCCAGTAAATAATGAGGATCTATAGTGCATGATGCAGACCGTTGTTAAGTATTCGTTCCCCACCCTCTGATAGCCCTAAAGATGTAGGTGCAGTGAGTGTTGTGATACGTATTAGGCATAAGCAGTGTGAGGATATAAAAAAGGCATTAGTCAGGCACATGAAAATCATGAGTTTGGCTTGGTACCTAGAAGATTTTTATTTCAAAATAATGAATTTGGGATGGTTCTCCATGTCTTTTGTGTTTTGGTTATTTAACCCAAACTCAAATCATGCTTTCAAGCATTTCTCCATAACTGCTACAACCAGGAATATTTGGTTGGTTGGTTTTTATTTACAAAACTAGTCTTTTCATGCAATCACAGGCTTCAAGGAGTTGAGACTTTTAAACCTCCCCACTAATATTATGAAATAAAACTTACTCTACAGACTGTTATATAAGATTTAGACCAGTTTTACAGTTATGGTTCCTAATAAATAGAGCATTGAGGCCATAATCCTTTTACACCAATGAAATCCTGTAAAATTTTTTGCAGAAGTTTCAGTCGACCCTGACCTAATGGTTAAACTTATCAGCTGAAAAAGAATTAAAATTGTTCAATGTGTAGATGCGATAGCAATGAGTCAGGTATAAAAAAGATTAAGAGAAAACTCATTGCTGGGTGATAGAAAAGCTTCGCTTCAGTTTGGGAACACAAGGAGATGGAGAGAAGTGTCGTATAAGGTTGTATAAGTACTTACAGAACTTCTTTCCTCATGTAGTTCTTCCAGTTTACTTGCCTATCATCTGCCTTTAAGACCAATGTTAGATAAAGCTTTATATTATTGTTCATCATTGTCTCTGCATTTGTTAAATTTTAGAAAAAAGATTTTCAAATTAACTGTCTGTGTTTTCCTTTATTCTGTGTGGGGAAATACTACTTACATTAAGGTTGCTTTGAGACTCTGATAGACTCCCAATTAATTAGTTGCTGTTGCCAGATATGTATATTGTAAATAAAAGCTATAGGGTTCCTACAGAAAGGTTGATTTAATACCTAACAGAAAGGAAGGACTCCTGTGTATTGCTGAATCCAAGTCTGAATGTTCAGGTGACATAGAATTGGAGCGGTGGATTTCCATAGCACCCATTTCCAGTCTCTCATATAGAAATAATACTTCAGGGAGGGATGTGAGGACAAAATACTGGAGTCCCTTAGAGATTCAAGGATGCCTGAAGGTTCTCTTGGGATCACAGTTACCCACTAAAGAAAGTCCCATGCTGTCTTTAATTTGTAGAATAAAATGACCAGAGGACTCCTTTGTCAGATGTGCATCACATCCTTTTTTTTTTTTTTTTTTGTAAATTTTGGTGTTAAATAATAATTAAATATTGATTATATACAGATGGCACGGTAATATTACTTAAACTTTTAATAAATGCAGACCCAGTTGAACTATGAAACTATAAACTACCTTGCTACCGACCCACATAAGCATCTCATTTTCAGTGTATTCCATAAACTTCCCAAACACAACTTTTATATAATATTTTCTCATAATGCACTAAAAATATGCAGTCCAATCTTCATTGACCCTCTGTTAATATTCATATACGGTGATTTATTTTCAGTAGGAAACATGGTTGGTCCAGATGTTCAAATAAAATGACTCCCAACAGGCTGGCAACACAGGTTAATTCAAGAATGGGTAGGTCTAAATTTGTGTAGAACAAAATTTGCCGTAACTCAAAATGAGGATGCAATGTAAGAAAGGCAGTAAAATGCGAAAGAACTGGAAACAAATTGTTTTGCTTCTAGCTTTTAAGTGTAAGGAACATATTATGTGCCTTCTCTACATTATAGAGGTATAAAAATATTTATAATTTATTTAATGAAGGTGATAAAATAATCAAACAATGTATTTGTAATATCAACAATTTTTTTTTTTTTTTTTTTGCTTCATTCAGAAAGGAAACTTAGGATTTCCCTAGTTGTTGGTAAATGATATTTAATTGTTGGTTTAATGCTATTTGCATTCAGCATGTTCTGTTTAATTTCTTATCCTGGAAGTCAATAGTGACTATCACTAACACCAAAAAGTTTAATCTAACATCTTCCTTTGATTATTTAAAAGCCTATTGTATAATCTCTCTACCTTGCAGCCATAGATCAGGGATGGGTTGCAGGTAGAATGTTTTCTTGCTGCAAAGCTTCATCTGCATATTTGCTTAAAGCTTTTAGAAATGTCTAGGCAAGACTCTAGAAAAGGAGGATCTTTCTCTGTTACATTAGGTGGGTTTTGATACTGACTGATTAGCTACAACTTACTTATTCCTTGAGTTGTATTGTTTTGAGACCTAGCATTTGCTTCTGGCAGCTCTGGACTGCAGCATTACCTTTCTCAGGTCTAATAAGTTTTGTACCAAAGTATCCCATTGAAGAGTTAATCCTCATTTTTGTGGAGCCACATTTGGTATTCACAAACTGACACCACAAAACGTTAATAGTAATTGACAAAATCTCCTCTATTCTCTGACATGTATCTTCTAATGTGGAAGATATCACTCACGTTGTGAGAAGAGCTTCCTATGCCGTTAAAAGTGAGAGGGATTTTTATGCTCAGTATGTTTCAAGAATAGGCAATATAGCAATACAGCAGATACCTTGATTATTTACAAATAATAAGAGGATGCAATAAAAATGAGCTCAAATTCTATTCTATTATTTCCTTATCCTTATGTACAATGTAGTAACGAGTAGCTCATACACACTTTGTTGTAATATTTTTTGTAAAAAGACACAGCATTTGAACAAAACAAATATTTTTCAAGACACCTTGTGAAGGCTTTGTTTTCTACACCTCCTATGTGAGATGTTTGGATTACTTTAACTGATAGATGAAGCATCGCCAGAGTGCTAGTATCTTTTTATTGTTTGCTTTCATGAGACCCGTTTGGGCGTCAAGATCTGTTCCTTTCTTACAGGAAATTCATAATAAGGTTGTCAAAGTTTCACTTAGTTTCAGCAAGCAAACAAACAAACTGGTGAAGACAAGGTAATAATTGTCTCCAGCCTTGAACTGAACCAGATCTTCAGCTACCGGCACAACATAGCTATGCCAGTTATGAAACCCAATTGCTTTGTGGATGTAGAGGGAGCACAGTGCTCTTTGAAGGTGGCCTACAAAACTGGAGGATTTTGGCTGCGAACAGCCCTTGCACATAATCGATTTATCCTCTGTTACCTTTCATTTGTATCCTTCATTCATCCTGTTGTCCTTCATACCAAGTTTATGACCAGGGACCACCAACCTTTATCCTATGCTGTACCTGATGACACTCTTTGTTAAAAAACAAAGTCACGTTAAATGTCACATTCACATATAGGCTAAGTGTAATGGATTTCTCCTGGTTTTAACATTTAATTAAAATTTAAGAAGAGATAGTGAAGTATTCACTGGAAGCCTTGAATGAGTATTATGAACAGATGAGTGCTTATTGGCACCTATACACGTGCACAGACACGTGTAAATTTCTCTGAGGTAATTTTTAGTGTTAGTCTCATTTTCATTATGATCTGTTTTAAGCAGATGTAAAAGTACAAAGTTCCTCTTGCAAACTACAAATGTTAAAGGTCAGTGTAGAAAGTCAACCCTTTTCAACAGCTGGTGATCTTATAAGACTTGCTGATGACATTTTACAGTTCTGGAGTAGTAAGAGATTCAATAATTCATTTTCATTGTTCTTCTAAATGGGAAGATGTCGATGTTGCAGGGCAGTCCCAAAGTATTTTCACAGTACAATTTTAAAGGAGGAAAAAAAGTGAGGGGGAACATGATAAGAGTGAATGAGAAGGATTTGAGTTTTTTTAATTTTGTGAGAGAGTCTGGGGAACGTGAGTTTGGATTAACCAAGACAGGAAGTCAAGGAAACAAAATCTAACTGAAATATTTTACTGGTAGGCTATTTTGAATGTAAGTCACTTGCAGCTTCAAATAAGACTGGATACACTTGTAGTTTGGAAGATGTAAATGGAAAAGGTGATAAAGGTGATGTTTTTACTTTGATAGAGGAAATATGTCTGGCATTTGCAATTAAGATTCTCATCTTTGGATTTCTAGAGAATCTTGAGGTGCTCTTAAAAGACAAAGTAGTGGCTGTATTTATGTGTAATGGTTTTGTCTCATTTGGGCCATGGAACTATGTAATTTTTCCCATGAAATTGTATATTTGGGATGCAGTAACATTTACATACAAGAATCATTATAGTATACCTCTGCAAACTCCTTTATTATGCTATTCACATAAACACTATTAAGAAGTGATGCATTGTTCTGCTTCACATCTGAGAGAATAGATATGATGGACAGACAGGCAAAGTAATACTGTAATCTGTTGGGGAATGGCTTCCAGATAGCTTCAGGAACCTGTGGAAGATAAAAGAAGGGTGCATAAGTAATACTGCTGTATATGAGGTTTATGCACTACTGAAAAGAGTTCAAATTTAAATGTACAAGAGTTTGAAGATAAGAAAAAATGGTTTTTAAAAATCCTAAATCCTCTAAATACAGACTTTCCTGTTGCTTACAATTTTAATTGCAGTCTACAGTACAAACTAATTAGTGCATAGATTTCATGGTTTAGCTAAATGCTTTGGACGATGCTTTCCTCAGATAGAATAACCTGTCAGAAAAGCCATGTAAACATGCAGTATTTACAGTAATCACTCACTATGTATTTAGCAGCCTCAGATGTACTCAGAAGCAACTGCATCAAACCTTGGTTCCATTTTCCCTTGCTTGATTCCTTTGTGAGAAGGTGGGGGGGCGTTGATACACTGACAGTCTCAGTACAATTACTTGCTGTATATATCTAATTACAGATACTGTAACTTACGTGCACACCAACATTTGAAGAGGAAGAAGGCAGCCTTCTTGCATGGTTGCTGGTGTTGTTTGTATGTTTGTAGTAATAACTAGAAAAGCACAAGTAGTCAAAATTGTACTTACAGTATCGATGGGTAATATGATCAAAAGGATGAAGCATTTTCAATACAGAAAGAAGTATTTCTGAGTTACTTGGAAAAAGAAGCTGTCAGCCAGAATAGGTGCTGGGAAAAGTCTGTTTGTGTGTGATTTTGTGTGGAAGCATGCAAGACGTTGGCTTTTGAATGCTGTAGCTGGACCTGTCTCGTTCTAGATGTCTGTTGGATCTGTGGAGGACATTTCATTAGAAGTGCTGCCCACGTAGTCCTCCATGTTTGCTTTGTATTTTTCACTGGGAAAAATAAATGTGTATGTATTTAGGTGAACAGTACTTCAATGCAATATTCTGTGGTTTCTTGTTAAAGGAATTAAGGGTATACAGGGTCCTGACAGAGTTGCATCATAAATACCTTTTGTCTGTGAAATGTACTATCAGTATGTCCATTGGTCATACAAAGTCTAAGTGACTTTGATTTAAAGAGCAATTCTAGCTTTTCTCAAGGGACGGGGAGAATAATGGCGCCTAGAATACCACATGCAAAGCAAAAGATAGTTATTTCGTTTACCAGCCTATTCATCACAACTGTCATTTTCTTTATAATTAAAATCTGATCTCTGAAGAACAAGCAGCTTCTGAAGATCAGCAATACTGCACCTTGCTAGATTGTGTCATTCAGAAAAAAAGTTGTATTTCGGTTTGAATGTCTAACGTGAATTATGATTTGTTTAAGAGCATGGTACTCCTGGCTTCTGTGATTTAATGTGGTTAGCCTTTCAGAAAATGAAAGCTATATTTTAGTAGCTCAAAAACACGATATGTGATGTGTGGGACATATACAGTATAATTATGAAACTAATGAGGGGTGGCTTACCAATGTGATTGGTGAAGATCTGCTCCAGTAGCTCCTGTTAATGAACTGTCTGTCTATGCCAATGCTAAGCTTGGAAGGGTTTATATACTGGATGGTTGGGTAGATTGGAATGAGAATCTTCTCATGATCCCATAAATGAACTGGATTTTATGGCAGTTATACTTGCCTTCAAAACTAACTTGACTGAAAATCTATTTACTAATTCTTCTTGAACATTAAAACACATCTAGCATTAACTTGTGGTAACTATCAGTATTAACACAAGTAAAGCAAGCCTTAACTGTGTGAGAGAAACAAACAAGAGGACCATATTCCTGATCCAGCCTGTGATTGCAGCGAGACCATATGTACTGACACAGTGGAACTACGGGTGTACTTACGGGTGAAAGGAACAAAAGTCGAGTATACCAGTGATCCAGCTATACCATATCTGACAAAGAATAGGTATTTCAAGGGGTCACATAACAAAGACTGTGATGAACCATTGTGAAATTACTTGACTACAGGGGAACTTGACTGTAATTTCTTCCTAGCTCCAGCAGTTAGTCGTTCTGCTTTCTGCTCTCACTTACACTAATGCAACCCTATTGATCTCTCTAACTCCGGGTTAGCTATTAGCAGCTGTTAGATATGCAGCTTAAGTGTTTGACGTACTACGGTTATAGGCCACTGGTTATAATTTACAGCTTAAAATATCACTATCGATTATCAAAGTCCAATGTATGCCACAGCAAGCTGAACCCAAATTTTACAATAAAAATAATGTAGCGGATTGCAACACGTATGGCAACTTCAGGAAAATTAAAACAGATTTTATATGGAAATTAATATGAAATGAAACTGTAATCTGTAAGTAGTCTTTAAGCCATTATGTTGGTCTTGAATCCATATGCATCATTGTGTCCTAAAATTTTTAGCAATGAAGGTGCTAGAAATTTCTGTACTGACAATTCATTGGAGAAATTGTTGAAGGGAAAATATTCATCTGAAGGGTCTTTCACCTTTAGGACATAGCTGGGTCTTTCCCCACATTGAATGATTGTCCTGGTTTCAGCTGAGATAGAGTTAATTTTCTTCCTAGTAGCTGGTTGTGTTTTGGATTTAGTATAAGCATAATGTTGATAACACACTGATGTTTTAGTTGTTGCTGAGCAGTGCTTACACTATGTCAAGGACTTTTCAGCTTCCCCTGCTCTGCCAGGTGCACAAGAAGAAAATTAACTCTATCCCAGCTGAAACCAGGACAATGATAAAGCAAGTAACTTAAGTAGGTGGGATAAACCCATGACTTGATAGTTTTGTAAGCATCACCAGTAAGTGACTAAAAAACTTAAATAATCAACTTTAGGTTATGTACTTTTGTTTACAACTGCGAGCGTTTAAATGCAATTGTTATTGTTTTGTTAAATGAAAGCCTAAATAATTTATTTCTGTTGCAAAGTTTCAGTTTTGTGGCAAATACTTATACATTTGACTTAAATGCTAAATTAGTGACAGAATTTTACATTCTCATCTGAGGATATGCTATTTGGAAGCAAAATTAAAAGGAAATTGGATTGCAAAAAGCATTTCAATTGCTGGCTAATACAACTGCATGGAATAGTCGTCTTTCCCTAAAAATGTTACCCATTAAGTAATAAGCAGCAAGAACCTTCCTTATCACTGAGGAGAATAGTGTCCACTAGAAGTTAAACACTCGTTAATTTGCTTACCTTGGTTGGATTTTAGCTGGGGTCATTTTTATTTCTGGATTTATTATCGAGCAAAAATTACTGGTTTCTTTAGTTGTTCTGAGAACCAATCTGAAAAATGTGGCTGTAGTCAAGGCATTGGAAGTAATCAAATACTGATGTAACAAAAAAGCACCGTAACTGAAAATTAATGGATTCCTTTTATTGGATTTTTCTACAGGGGAAAAAGGATAAGGTAGTTGAATGGTTATCTCACATTATGGATGCTCCATTCCAAGCCAGAGTTGAAAAGTGCTGGCAAAGGAGAGCATGGGAGCTTGCAGTGCCAGTAAAGCTTCTGACATTGCAGTATGCTACATCTCCCTCTTTATGGGTCCAGATTCTGTTACTTTGTAAAGGCACAGCTTCCCCCACCATTGCTGTATCTTGTTAGCATACGCAGGGATGTTAGGTTCTTTCAGTGATATTTAATTCCTGTGCAAACTGCCAGAACAAAGCCTATGCGTCACGTTACAGGCAGGTAATCCTTTGCGTTTCAGTGTGTGTGTGTTAGTAAGAAAGGCGGTTTATGGTTTTATTTTAAAAAATGGTTTAAATATAAACGGATTTGAAGTATATAGAAGTTTTTTAAGAAGAAAAGATTGTTGAAAAATACGTCTTAGTCTAATTTTCTCATTTGGACTTACTTTACTCAAAAGTGAAAATTTTTGAGGAAATTTTTCTCCAGGAAAAAATAATTTCTTAATAGGATATGCTCCTTCCCTATGGTGCTTTACCCCAGCCCTCTTCATAGGCTGGTTGTCCCCCATCTGAGCGTGTCTTTTTCTTGGCACTTCCCTGACGCTTCCAAACCTGAGGCTGTGGTTTCTGCTGCTTGGATGGCTTGCACTTGCTGATGTTAAGCATTGCAAAACAGGCAGCTGTCCTTAAGGGGGCTTCTCTGCCGCAGCTGTCGTCCTCAAGTGTCCCTGCTTCCACTCCCCTGCCCTCCCTCCCCCTTTCCCCCATTTTTGGGGGTTGGGGTTCCCCCCCCCCTTCCTGCTTTTTCAGCAAGACTCCCTCTCCATTTGAGGTGGCCTGTCTTACTGAGACAGGTGAGAGACTGCGTCTGTTTTCAAAGGCCATGGCTGTCTTTCCCAAGAGAGCAGTTTTTGCATACATTACATTCACTTTTATTTAAAAAACAAACCATAGAGGAAGTCCAAAGCTGATTATATTTGTCCTCACAGGCAGCGGTTAACACTGGAATGAGGTGAATGACTTACACAATTAAATGTTATTTGAAGCCGTAGAGATTTTATTCATAAATATCACCCATGCTCACTGTTGTTTATCTTGCTTGAGAGAAAAGGGAACCAGGCCTGTACAAAAAGAAAGTGGGCTTTATGGGATGTGCGTAAGTTATGTGTATGCATGTGCCATGTGCAGAATTAATCAGTGCATTACAGGTAGGGGCAGTGACTATCTGTCACAGTAGAATTAATTACTTGGCTTTAATTAGAGGTTCTGACACTTCAGATACTGATTTTTTTGATGGGTTGGTTGATTTCTTTATAAGGTCTCAATATTTTTTGCTAGTAAAACTAATTTAATGAGACTTATTCCACTTCACCTGGAGCCCTGCAAAGGGAAGCCATCCTAGGAGAGAAGAGGAGCAAGCCACTGGGAGCCTGTTCCCTGGGAGGGCTGCTCGGGCAGAGGCCCCTGAGCACACTGGCCTTCAGCAGGGGTTGTCTGTGCACGAGAGAGAGAGTGCTCGTGCAAGAGAGAGTGCTCTCCTGTGGCCTGTGCTGCACAAGCACTGTACAGCAGCGCTGCTGGTGATGCCTCTTGAATGCGGGTAATTCCCTACTCCCCCTTTTACACCAGGCTTTGTGAGTTAGCTCCTTCTTGGTTTGCTCATTGTTTTCCCAGCAGCATTTGCAGTGTAGCAAAAGCAGCATATGAAACTGAGGTCATTTACACAGATACTCATCTGGAGGCTCTTTATTTAAACGGTATGTGGAGGAATTGTATCTGGGCAAATAAGATCATGTTCTGCCGCATTTAATAGAGAGAATGGTATAGTCAGTTTGATAATAGTTTTCCTTTACTTTCTGCTGCGGAGAACGAGAAAGCTGGTGAAGCTTAATTGCTCTATAGTAGAAAATATGCACATGTATGAATTGCCAGACACAGTTCACTGTAAGTAGTTTACCTATGTAACTTGACATTTACATTTTTAAAAAAGATTTCCTTATCTTGTATCTTTGCTTCATTCTCTGGATGAGATAATACTGTTCTGCTTCTGAGTACATGAGCTAACCTCTTGTCTTTGTAACAAAGGGATAAAAAGATTTATCATTAAAAAAATTGAGTATAAATGAATGTGGCTCATCATTTTAATCATAGGTCAGGTCATCAGATCTGCTGTATTTTGGCACAGCCATATGCCACTTAAACCTGAGTGCTTCCTCTATGAATTAATAAGTATACTTGCTAATTTTATTCTTATGTATGAAGGCAAAAGTCTGTTAAATGTTTTAATCCAATCACATGGATTTGTATCTTGAAATATTGCTAGACATTTGACAACAACTGATTTGATTACCCTGGTTTCATTAGTCACAGGGAGAGTTAGACATTTTGGGGAGTTTACTTTCGTAAATGTGCATCTTTAGTTTACAGCCTTTTGCATATCAATAAATTTTTTCCCTATTTCCTTTGCTGTTGTATCATTGAAAATAAAAGCAGTGACGTGACAGGGTAAACAGAAGTAAAGGATAGAAAATGTGATTTTTCTCATAGAGATCACTTCCTGGCAGAAGTAAGATGGAGCTGGTAACACAGTTGGTACAGGTCCTGGTGTTGGCTCTGGTCCTGACTGGATTTTCTTGGAGCTTAAGATACGATTAAAAAAAAAATTTAAACAGCGTTTGAAATTGAGGTTAAGTTACGCTGCTGGTCAGGCTGGGACAACCATCAGAACAACAGCCTCGAGTGCTTCTGAGTTTTGCTCTGCTTGATCCAGAGCCTTTTTTAGGGGAGGCCTCCAAACACCAGTAATTTTCTACAGGATCTCATGGTAAGCTTCCAAGTGAGTTATAAGGGATCTGCCAAACCCATAGTTGGGTGATTTAACAATATAAACAATTGCAATATAAACAAACATTTAAAACATTAATTGACAAATTAACTTTGAAAGGTGAGAGGTCATCCCAGTGCAGGGCAACAGCTTTCAAAATAGTTACTAGTCCCCACCTTAAACAGCCTCTCTTTCTCAACTGGAAAAACACATTTGCAGTCTGTTCCATAATAGCCCTTTAATCCAACCAGTCTGTCTCAGAAGCCTGTGTACAACCAAAGAATCTAAAATTAATAATCTCAAATGTATGCAGACTTGAAATTAAAATCTTTTTCTCCTGGCTGCATGGGTCCCATATACTACCCCTATTGGTTTTCGTTTTCGAACAAGAAATTACTGGTTTGGGTTTTTTTTCCTTATTGTGGAAGAGAGGAAAGGTTTCCATAGAGACTTAAATTAGCTATGCAAAATGTGGACATCACTCAAAGATGACACCATATCAGGAATTTTAGAATTTTGTCTGATGTAATAAGTAAGCATTTTACCATCTGCCGTAAAGCTACACTGTTTTGAACAAGTGTGGCAAGACATTGAACTCAATTTTCTGAGACATTGTAGAAGTAAAGTTCTACTCTGTTATTACAAAGTTTCTCTAAAACTGGCTTAAATAACCACTGGAACGTTTCCCCATCAAGTGGGCTTCTCCCAGGAGCTTCAGCGTCCGGCTTTTACAAGAGGTTTTGTCATGGCCTGGGGATCTGTCTAGATTCACACATGACTGGAGAGTCCTTAGTTCCGCGGTATTACTTGTTATATAAGTTAACACAGTCTTTCCCTGGGAGCTGGGCTGGCACAGGTCTGGTTCTAGAATAAGAGATGAGCAAAAGGCTACTCAACATCGTCTTCTCTTTTTGCTTACTGCACTGTTGAAGTAGCACCAAAAGCTTTTCAGACTATTTAGAATTTAGCTTAATGTGGCCTTCAGGAATTCTCTGAGGAATTCTTACTCTAATGGAATTTTATTTCGGAGAATAGCACACCAATTATCCCATCAGTGGGCACAAGCATGCTTTTTATTATTGTGATCGTTTGCCTTGACTGTTTAGTCTGGTTGTAGCTGTAGTGATGACTTATGAAGACAAAAGTTGTGTAACATAGATGACTATTTTGTTGCAATTCAATTCAAACTGTTAATGATACATGGAGTCCAATTCAACATAATGTTTAAGACTAATTTCACATGTGCTTAAGCCTTGGCATAAAATCAGGCACATGCTTAAATGCTTTCCTTAATTAAAGCTCTATATTAGGACTTACAAAATACTTTTACCACTTTTCTTTGGGTTTATGAGGGGGTTTTTTTCAGTTTGGCACAGAGTAAAGTTAAAATACTGCAAGTGAAGTAAAATTGATGGAGATGGGGACACCAGGCTGGCAAGTACATGTTCATTAAAAACAGATTAGCTATAAACAGGCTCTGATAATCCTGTAATCAAGACTTGATACACAAAGTCATGGAAATGCTAAACGTGCTGTAAGTAAATAGATTATTAATTTTCTTTATTCTAATATATGTGCCTTAGTGAGAAATTATATTTCTCCTAAAAGATCATTTTCTTATTATCTTAAGATTGCACCTCCTTTGCAGCTGCATGATGTGTAGGAAATAAAGAGATAATTAATAGCGTGAAGGTAGAGTTTGTCCCCTGAGAGAGAGAACTTCACACCACAGTCTCAGGTCTGTTAGTAAATACTGCAGCAATTGGCAGATATTGAAGCTGAGGGACGAGCATTCCTTAGCCCCCTTTATTCCCAAAATGTTGCTGGAGGAATAATGGCGACCATGGGATGAGTGGAAATCTATATACAGCAAAGATTGATACCTCATACCACAATGGTAATTTTTAGCTTCCTTCCTAATAAATTTGATTAAGTTTCTCAAGAAGCATCTGAGGTGGAATGAAAAGGGGGAGGAGTGTTTTGTATGAGAGATTTGAAAAGATTCATTACTAGGGATTATGCTTAATGAAACACATCCTGAGTTTGAGGCCGTGTGGTTGGTGTGCTTAATATGTACAAATTAAATCTTTTCCTGGAAATATACTAATAAAAAACAATGAATTAAACATCAGGACCAAGAGATGTTGGCTTATTAATATAATGTAACCCTATTTAGAGCATTCCAATTTACTGAACACAGATGTTGCCAGTAAAATAATTAGAGGAAGAAATTTAGCATCCAGCAGAATATCAAATGTATTAAATATCAAAGTTTAATAACGATTTAAAACCCTGTTAAAAGTTACGTAAAATTATTAGTGGAGGAAAATGTTACACAGTTGTATGGTATTTCATGTAGCTAAACTCTGGAAAATGAAACTTACTGTTCAAAATCAGTGTTCTGCAAATACATATCAAGAAACACAAAGCATTGCTCTTTAGCTGTAATATATTTATATGTTTGATTTTTAATTTTTTTAAAAGAAGGTCTCATGAATAATATTCTCAGTGGGAACTCTGGAAAGTCATACTGTCACAGGCAAAACTGTTGGAGACCAGTAGCAAATTTGAACAGTAGAATGCATCGTAAGAGGGAGATTGTCAGGTGCACCCCATCAAGCTCACACTTGCTGCCTGCCTTCACGTTCACAGTTATACAGACCGTGCTCTCTCTAGCAGACCTTATCATGATAAGTTTAACAGCAACTGATACTGAAGATGTTATTGGTAAAATAGTATGTCAGGAAATATATATTTTTTTTTTTTAATATATTTGGGAAGTAAACCTAGTGCCCTGAGCCTTATCTGAATTTCTTGTGTACTGTAGTTCATAGGACAAAATTAAGTGGATGCTGATGTGAAGGTCTAATGAGTTTCTTTTGATGTCTTGGATGTTACTTGTTTTACCCTTGTGTTTCCTTCAGAGTCAGTATGCTTAAGGAACTCCTAGGTGGTATTACCATGTCATATCTTAGAAAGGATGAGAATACATCATACCTCTGTTTACTGCTTCTTTTATAGAGGATCTTTGGTTGCTGCTTCATCATTCTCTCTGACTATGCGTATTGTGCCTAATCTTCTTTCGTCTGTGAACATGTTCCCTGCTATATTGTGGCTAGCAGGGATTGTTGCTAGCATAGAAGACACAAATGGCATTGGACTGGCTACTGGGCTCTGTTAGTTGTAGCTGTACATGCTAGTTGCTGGATCATTCTGAAGCCCTTACACCATGTTTTTATTGCTCTAAGTACATGCACTAACTGGATTACAACTAGTAGTGGTTACTCCTACACATGCTGTCATTGCAGCTTCTGTTTGCCACACAGACACTGATGTTAAGAGTTTAAATACTGATTGACTTCTGGCTTTTGACCACTCAGCAAAGTGATGCTAGCAATCTTTTCAACTGACATGTCTCACTGATCAGACATCCTGTCTCATGGATCAGACTCTTTTAATCCGTCTGTCTTTGCCTGTAGTTAGGGCGATTCTAAATAGCAGTATCTATATGTTCTTAAAAATGTGGGCAGTTGGAGGATGGGCCTTTCATTATAATTCTTTTTTGAAGGATATATTATGTTACTTTTTCTCTTAGATCTTTGGCAGACTTGGAAGTTGTGGGTTTGACCAAGCCTTGCTTGTCCCTGAAGGCAGAAACCAGGAAAATGTAATAATAGTCACTGGAGAATGTAGTCACTATCTCTAGGTTTAAGGATTGCTGGTATAGTGATGTTACAGAAATAAAAATTAGTACAATGAGAACATGCAGGAGGCATCGCAAAGAAGAACAGAAATGCAATTCTTGACAGAAAGGCATGGAAATAAAACCAGAGATTAAACTGGGATTGGGAAGAGGACTCTGCAGATAAAAAAGTATCAGAATATTAAGTCTAACAAGAGAAGAGTAGCAGGAAGTTAGAATGTGGAGAAGAGAGGTCTGAAGAATAGACATATGTGCTACAGAAGGACAAAGAACAGCGTATATTAAAAAATACTGCTACAAAGCATCTTCTGAGCAGTGTTCCATCTACTTTCATAAAATTTTAGATTTTCTTTTTTTTGTCTTAAAGAGCACTGTAACTTTTGGAGTTAATCTAGCGCATAAATATGGAAGTTCATGATTTAAAATCCATAACCTTTTTAACTTTTCAGCCCTCAGAAGCTTTAATCAGCATTTACCAGTAAGTAAAGCTAATTTTGTCTCCTTAATAGAATGGATGACATAATAAAGTTCCTAAGGGAGATAGTTACTAAAATTTGAGACTGTAGCAGCAAAACTCAAATAGAAAGAATTAATTTAGACTCAGTCAGGACAGTGCCATAGTATGAACTGTGCATCTTGGCAAGGCTGTGCGGATGGGAATAGGTAGCAATGACTGCAAGAAATTGGCCCTAAAACAGCACTGTCAGCTCTGAGAAGTCCCCAGACAGAGGTTTAGGAAAATGAAAATGTGTTGCTGGCAGGAATACTCATCAAATTGGAATTAAGGTGCGTTGTTATAAGAATACAAAATGAGCTTGTGAAAGAAGCACCACTGGAGTTTCATCCCAGTGCTGTGCTGTTTACAGAAACAGGAGAGCCTCAAATGAAGTTTCAGAAGTTGTCCAGATGCCAACTCTATTATTTTCTAACTATGTTTGACATAGCAGCATTTTGATTAAACCTCCAGTATCAGTTTTCAAATACTTGCCTTTAAACCTGTCTTATTTCCCATCCCTATTTCCTAGACCCATCTCCTCATTCTTTATTTTGGAAACATCAATATTTTCAGCAGATAATGATGAAGTCAGGAAAAGTATTGAGAGTCCTCTTTTTAGAAGAGGCAAAATACTCCAGCCTCACACTAGAGAGCAAGGGTTTAAATTGCAAACTTATGTTAATATCATTTTCTTGTGCATGCCATTAGCAAATTTGTACCAGAAGATAAACATCACTCATCACCACTTGGTATGTTATTAAGATTGTTTATGTATTTAAAGGTGGAAAAATGTATTTGTTTCCTCATTATTGTCATAATTAATAGCATTTACACTATAAACAGGAATTTTAACACTGGAAGAAAATGGAACTCTGAATATATATCAAGAAGATTGACTCAGGAGATTCCCTGCGTTCATTAGCATTTTTGATATAACTGTGTTAGGACAGCTGAATATATGGACTGCATAAATAAATAGTTGCCTAAGTTATAGAGGTGATACAGTGTGACTTTGCACTTGCATCTCTAGCTGGGCTTAAAGTAGCACCCTGAAGTTGTCAGAAGGAATTTATAATTCACATACCCCAGCTAGGTAGACCAATTTTCTTGAAATATTCCTATAAGGATTCCGTTCACTCTCACTTTTCTGAACCAGATTCTTTGCATTGCAATGAAAGGAAATGAGTGGTCTGAAAAATAGGCTTTTGATCTGCAGTTAGTACCTTGACTACAGTAAGCTTAATAGACTAAATGCCCACTAGCTTTTTCACTGATGAAGTTACTATAAGATTTAGTGACACACTTTGTGTTTTCTTTGGTGTACAGGAGGATGGCAGTGCAAAATATATATTTGGTTTGCTCCAAGTATGACCCCATTGCAGAGGGTGAAGCAGCTCTAACTATTTTATTTTACTCTCCCCCTTTCTCTAGAGCATCTCCAGCCTCTGGCATCCGAGAATGCTGACAAGATACAAAGCTAATTTTCTCACCATTGTAATGCAGTTATTTTGCTACTTTCCCTTTGCCAAATATGTAAGGGATTGCGTGTATCAGCCTGAAGTTGTCCTCTGTCTGCCAGGGACAATGAGTTCTGTGTATTTGTATGTGTGCACTTATATGTATGTACTATTTATTTCTCCCCTCCCATTTACAGGATCTGTAGCAAAAAGGAAGAAATCTACATGTTTTTAAAGGTTGAAAAAGATTGTTCAGGGTCATATTTCAAGCTAGCAAAATTAAGATTTCTCTTGCTCTGATTCCCCCACTGATCCCTGAAGTTATAATTATTGAGTTTCCTAACATGGTGGTTGTACTTTCATTTCTCAGCATGCCTTTTCAGAGGCTGGCCCTGTAACTTTGGCTGAAACAGATAAATGAAATAAATGCAGTCCAATGCTGTGAGTGATTTTTTTTCTTTTCATGTGTTCCAGCTGATGAACACACTTAATTTATATTGTGGTTTTCCCTTTTCACAGTCTTCCAGAAATAGTAATTTTTGCAACATTCACCTCTACTTTGAACTCCTCTGTGAGAGTTATTTTGTCAGTCCTAATAATATCAGAAAGACTAATAAGCTGTGTTTTCTAGGTGTTCATGCAAACTGAGTGGGAGATCTGAGTATCAAGCAAGAGTAGGTGAAGAAACTTCAAAGGACAGAAGTGAAGTGATCATTATCACACTTCCTTTGAAAGTGTGGAGTTTAAAGCTGAAGCCAGATTAAAACAATCTAAAATACTCTTAGGTCAATAGAAGTTATTGTGCTTCATAAAATCATTGTGCTCTGTGATGTATCTTCTTTGAATTACCTTAAATGTTAGCAGAGACTTGTTGCCTCCACCCTTCTTTTAGAGGCAAATACAGATCTAGGGAAAATATTCATTAGCCTTTGAAAAAAATGGTTTCATGCCACCTTGCTAATACCTTTTTTAGTGTGCTCTGCCTCTGTTCTAGGTTTATTATGATGCTTGATCAGATGCTTGCCACAACTTCTGTATAAAAGTGAATGTCAGTTAGTCAGTAGCCTGTGTAGTATTTGCGGGCTCTGAATTTCCATTGAATGAAATTAGGCTGGATGATGGCTGGTGACTGTGAAGTTTACTGGTTTTTCCTTTCTAACAATAAATTGTCATAGTCCTGTTTTAAAATAAATAAATGAAAGAAACAAAGGAACTACAGTAACCTGCACAACTCATTAAGTAGGTCCACTGACATTTAAGAGTCTATTTCAAATTCCTCTTTCATTTTCAAGTGATAGAGGAAATAACTCCAAAATGTACACATTTAGAGTCTAATTCTACTAGAATGTCTCTGTTATGTATCATGCAAAGAACCACTGAGTCATCATCCGAAAGCTTTTAAAATGAATGGCACCACTGTCATGTGACAATTATATTGTTTTATCTTTTGTTGACATTAAGGTGTAATTGTTCTTTGGTGGTAGAATCGCTTAATTCTCTCAGAATAACAGCAGTGCATTCCATAGTGAAAGAGTCTGTATCCCAAACCCTTTCTTCTTTACCATGTCTAGTTATACAGTTGGTGAGCAAGTCGTCTGTCTTTATGAAAAAAGCCGAGTAACTTCAGCTCGCTAAGTTGAGTGGAGTAGATTCAAGTCTTCCTAGCTAGAGTAACTTTCAGGATTAGGACTTGGAGGGAGTTATTATTTAATGATGTAATGGATATATGAATGACAGGTTGCACTGTGCTAGTGCATGGTACAGCACATGGAGAAGAAGGTCAAATGTAATTTTTCCAAGTGTGTTGACAGCTGTGGAGCTAAAGGACATTATTTCATAATAGTAAGAGAAATGCCATTTTAAGGATTTTTGGAGGGTTTTTTTTCTTTAAATAAAGACAGCTGTTTCTTAAAGGAAGAATTGAACCAGTTGGCAGTGGGGATTTACAAAATACTTAAAAAATGAAATTGTACTCTCATCAGGCACTCTCCATGTATTGAGCTATAAAGAAGTGGCAAAAAAATGATGACATTCTTTTTAAAATTGCTGCTTCAGCTCTAGTGAGACATTATTTTTTAGCTGATAAGTGCTAGGAATAATGTTTTGCATAAATATTCCACAATATTGAGCAGATTTTGTGTCTATAATTAGGGCTTTGATTTACTCACAGACAGAATTAATTAGGGAGTAATAGTTGTACTGTAATTCTTCTATTATAACCCAAGCTCATTTCTTCTTCCTCTTGTTAAAATCAAAGGTATACAAATATTTCTTTAACCTTCCTTAAAACACTGTAAAAATAACCTGTTTAGAAGATAAATATCCTGGTACTAAATACAAGAACGTATGTTCTGCTGTCCGAATTTGATTTTATACTTAATTTACACTTGATAGGGTCTATTCCAAGACTGCTAAAACTCTTGAATGAGGAAAGATATGGAAAGAAAGTGCCTGAACAGACTGAAGCGCATTTGAATGAAACACAGTAAATCCTGTGGTTATGCTCTGCCATTTTCCTGCATCAGAGTTCTGGGATAAGGAGAAAGGAAACAGGCTCCCTGTAACATCTTTTTTCCGAGTGCATTCATGCAATATGCAGTAGATTTTGCCTATTGTTCACAAACAAATGTTCCATTTAAAAATGGGAGTTGATCAGTGTAAAGGCTAAGGTAAAAGAACTAGGTATGGGAACAAGAGCTACTGAAAGTCATCCAATCTGTTCCTTAGTACTTACTCTTGTGTCAACTTGCTATCTATCTGCTTAAGAGCAGCATGAGAGCTTGGCTGCTGGAGTTCCTCAGCACATTTTGTCCCTGTACAGCAGCAGGGCAGGGGTGAGACTTCTAACTAGAGAAAAAGAGGAGAAGTTTACGACCTGCCCTGAAATGGCAGTAATCAAAGCCAGATTGCAGCAGCAGTTCCCAGGGGCTTTGGAGGATCTTCTCAAGGTCTTTTCTTCAGATGACAGATCTTCTCTCCAAACACAGTTAGGGAGACAGAAGTGCTGGCTGGCCTGGGAGCAAGGTCAAAGAGAAGAAAGCTCATTTGTGGAAGAGGGAGAGAATTGAGATGCACTGCTGCAGCAAAAAATGGGATGTGGATTTGAACCATCTGTTAGCTCCAGAGATTCATTTTATCAAGCTATTACATGCTATGATAAAATTGGGCAGCTGGAGGAGCGGAAGGCTGGAGAGCAGCTTGTATGATAGTCTGTCCAATATATTACCACCGTGATCTAACAGCAGCCTGACAAGAGATGCGAGTAGCCCATTCCCTGTTCATTTGCATGAAGAGCCAAGAACTTCTATTTTGTGTTGACACCAGCTGTAATAATCGTGGTGATGCTCAAAACAGCAGTTACCCCCACTGTTGGGTCATTTTCTCCTTGAGAAACTTTCTTTCCAAGTCAGAACCTGGGCAGGTCAGAGAGTAATCCAGGTGTTAACAATTCTTCCGGAGGAATGCACCTTTCACTGATTTCTACAACCCCAGTGGATGCACTTTTACAAGCAATTGATGTTGAAGGAACATACAGTTACTGCCTCATTTAATCAAAATTCAGTTATCTTAGACACACAAGTAGAAATGTTCATTGTCATTTCAATAACTTTGGGGGATCTTTTTCTGCCTTCTCCTCCTGAACCTATTCAACTTTTTTGTACTTGGAATTAAGTGTTTTCAATTGTCTTTGTTAGATCCTTCTCTAACAGAAAAAAAATCACTTTGTAGTTCAACTCTTTGCTTTAAGCACCAATAAACTTAGCCCGGAGTCTTTTCACCAAGTCCTTTAACTGACTCTTCAAAGTTCCATAGTGTTTTTGCCTTCCGTGTGGAATAAAGTGCACAACTAGGTCCCAGAAAGGAAAAGTAAAGAGTATAATTGTATGTAGGAAGTCAGATTCCTATTCAGCTGACCATCAAGTCATCTTTAGACATGAACAATGTGATGCATTTTAATGGGGTGATAAATTGATATATTAGTAGATACATGATCCTTATTCACGTCAAGAGCAGCTTGCTCAGCAGATGTCCTATTTTCAAAAGCTGATGCCTCATGAAAATACACACCAAATGTGCACATACATCTCTTCTAACCTGACAAAATGAATTAGCGTGTGAGCAATGTTTTTTCTATGCAGTCTTTGTACATGTAATATGTACGCGGTTTTTGCAAGGCATGCATTGGTACAAACTTCTGAAAATCTACCCTGAACGTCCAGCCTATATTCTAGTTTCTTTTTATACGTTCTCAATGTTGTTTCTTAAGCTATAGACCCAGGAGTACTAGGTCAGCTGTTGCCTGAAAGTGTAATCACCCTTCTAATATTAAACACTGCAAGGTTCCTTGGGGCAAGTGTATGCTGAGGCAGTGCTCAGTGCTGACAAGCTAGAGGCAAATGACCATTGACCATTTTGTTTCTTTCAGCCCACTTAGCTTGTTGGTTTAGCTGGAGAAAGGCATGAGCCAAACTGGCTGAGTTGTGCTGAGTTGTGGTCATTGCTTAGAATCAGGCCCCACGTGGTGATGAGCAGCACAAGGCACGCAGCTCGTGTGATCATGTTCTCAATAGTTTGTCTTTTTCAAACTGCTGCGGCAGCCATGTGATTTCTCTGCTCCAGAAAGCCCCACTGAGGAAAACCATGCTAGCAGAGGACTGAAGAGGATACAAACGAGCCTTTTCAATTTAAAAAGAAAACCATACATGCCGATGAGAAGTGCTTCCATTTGATTAAATAATCATTAACTGATACGTTTGCAGGCTGCATTCTCATTTGCTGGTGGGTGGATCCCATATCCCAGTCCCCTGGTGGAAATGATTCAGAGTACTGTATTGGAAAATTGCTTTGATGAGTCACAAGTTTGCCAGTTTGACTTTAATAGAAAAATTTGTATTTGAGTTATGATTGTGCTGGGCTTTTAAGAATGCATGAGTGCAGTTTCTATTCTTCACATTTAATTCAGGTTTTGAGAACAGAGAATAGTATGAGAAATATGGGCATGATTTACTAGTTGCTTCAGAACAGTGATGAAAATGCAAGTGGTGTACTGGTGATGTATTAGCAGAAGAGATTCAGTCATAAATAATAAAGAACACCTCTGAAGGTGACACAGATTCCAGTTGTAGCTCAAATATTTGATGATCTTATGAAAACTGTTTATGTTTAGATTTGAGAATGGATTTAAAATTATACTCCTAAAACGTAATTAGCAATATTTCCTTATGGGATTACAATTTATCTCTTAAATGTGAATGTATTGCTGAAGGAATGCATCAGACCGACAGCAGAGTTATCATTACAGCTTCCTGGCACTGTCTTAACAGTTTATTTTAGGATTAGAGAAGAAGTCTGAAAGTCAGTCATTGGCCACTCTAGTTATTGCTGTTCTCCTGGAAATAGGGAGCAACCAAAAATACAGAGCCAAAATTACTAGTTCATTTGAGAGTCTTGGTGGCAAGTTCAGCTTTTGTGACAGTCTCTGAAGGGTCTTCTGACACATTTATTTTTGTAGATATTTGCATCCACACAGCTGAGTGGCGTCTGTAGACTGTATTTGTCAATCTTGAATTTCAGATCTGCAAGTTGAAGACATATTTGCTAGGCATGCTCCTATCAACTCTACCATGCTTGCCCTGAGCTGTGACACTTGGGAGGTTCTGTGAAGGTGTGCAGCTGGGTCCAGCATCCACTCTAAGCACTAGATTTTCTGTACAGGCTTCCTGCAAAGGCTAGACTTTGTGCTTGCACAGTGAAGTCTTACGCAGATAAATCGGAATCAGATAAGTTGTTTCAATTAGGTAGTAAATTTTCCTTAACCTAGGGACAGGCATCTGTTATATTATGTGACCAGCAGTTTAGAACTTTGATCTTTTTTTTCAAGCAGTAAATCTACAAAAACAATTTTTCTGAGGGTCACCAAATATATAAGGTAGCAAGTTCTGATCCCTGCGGAGTCCAGTGGCTTGGAAGAAGTCAAGAAAGTCAAAGTTCTTCATGGAATACCCATTCTTGCCACCTTTTTCTATATTTAGATTATTTGCATGTCTCAACACTGAAGACCAGTACCTAATTTATTACCTTCCAGACTTCTGACCATTTGAGAGGCAGAGAGCTCCTTTTGTTCTCTACTGCTTTTCTGTACCAAAGGAGCTCAATTAAACTATGAAAGACTCAAACTTCAGTGATTAATAAAAAAAGTTTTGCTATGCAGTGAAGTCTATTTTAAGATGTTATACAGCAGATAGAAGGTTGTTAGGAATATAATATCATATAATCCTTGTTTGTAAGGAAGATGTGTAGAATAATAGTTTTTCGGGAATCAAACCATTAACATGGCGGCTAAAATGGACCAGAAAATTAAGCCTGTTTGTGGGGTTTACCAAAAACCTGTGTTTCAGCAGCTGGAAAACATTTCCCTAAACTAGTAAGCCAAGTCTCTGAATTTAAAAACTTGTGCTGTCCATCATTATGATGTAAAAGGAGGGAAATAACAGTTTCTTCCAAATTTACCTGAAAGATCATATACTTTGTTCATAATTTCTTGTGTGCGCGCACGTGTGCACGTGCAATTATACATCAAAATTTCCAGTTTCCTTGCACTTAAAACAACTAGATGAGAAATACTGTTGTTAAGAATTGTAGACTTTTCAGTGCTAATCAATGAAACTACAACAAGACTAGTACCAAAGAGCAACATGAAAAGGAAAAGGCTCTACACCTAGTTTTTAGACTTACACCCGTGTTTTCATGCCATGCAGCTTCCTGAAGTCTTTAGTTGTTCAGACAAAATTCAGACATGAATATTAATGAGAACATGATATCCTCACTGTTGCAAGTGTTCAGACCACAAAACTGTTTTATGCTGAATATTTACTGGCTAATCATTCTTCATCTCTTTGTGATGATTCAAAATGTGACTACATGGCAAATGAATTCTGCAGTGGTTGGTGTGGTGTCAAATAAACCTCTCCATCCTCCAAGGAAAGTAGAGCATGGGCCAAAATTTCTGCTGTAGTATATATTTATAGTTGGTAAAGCTGCTCAATTATTATGATCTGTAATTCTTGAACAGTCAGAATTATCTATAAGCTTACCAGACAAAGATTTATAATCAAAGTGCATCTAGCAGAAATCTGACAGTGTCCAAGGTTCCTATAATAGATGGAGTTTGAGCTGGAGTAAAATTTCCTGAACCTTCTGTTGATACGTGCAAGCTTCTTAGAAGAAAAAACTCAGACTACTAATGCTCAGAAAACAAAAAGCTTTTCTCGGATTAATTCCTGGTAAGCTAGTTGGCATAAAACCAACTTTTTGTGACTTACTGTAATAATGAAGATACTCACTGCATAGGTTTATTCTAATCACAATTCTCTTCAGGATTCAATAGAGCTTGATACGTTTGTGAGCTTTCCCGGAGCAGAGCTTGCATACCTTTAGACTGAAGTACTGCAGGAAGGACAGTTGGGATTATAATATTGCAAACAGGTCTATTTGGCATCTGTTTTTGATGAAGTTTGGTAATTATATTTTTGCGGTAAAAAATTCATACACATGCTCTGCTGCTGGATTTGAGGCCACAATTCTACATTGCAGTTATGTAATTAGTAATATGTAGTTTTGCCTCCAGACCTGAAGTGAGTTCTTTTGGGAGAATGATTTCTAAGACTTTGGTATATGAGGTTAAAATTGCTAGAATTTTCAAATACATCAGCTCTTAAACTTTTTAAGGCTTTGAACCTTGGGTTTAGGGTATTTAGTTTCGAAGATGAGTGCCCCTTGTATGTTTAGTTGCACAGTATATTTGGAGCACCTGTGATAACATTTGTATTGGAAAGATCCTAATAGATCTGCTGAAAATGCCAAGATGAAAAATTTAGGGAGAAAGAGTGAGGAGAACTGTGCTGGGACTCAAATAAGTTCCATTTCTCAAGTTTGTGAACTTCAACGTTAAAGTGTACATACATGAAAGAGAAAGTATCACCATAAATATACTGCAGAAATTCACACTACAAATCTTATCCTGATGGGGGGGGGGGAAGTTTCTTCAAATCTGTTTGTTCCAGCCAGACTTTTATGTTGCTGCTATAGTTATGAGATCTGCAGCCTCTACTTTTCCACAAATTAATCACCTTGCAGTTAAAATCCCTCATCAAGATTGCATGCCAAAAAGGGCAATAAAAAAAATAATAAAAAACTCCAGCAACAAACAAACAAACCTGAAGAGACCGCAGCAAACCATTAAAACTGAGACGATTCAAAATAAATCTTTAAGCTTTCCCAGTACCCAGTCAGAATGAAGAAACTTTGTTTTCTTGGCAGCTGTTTCTATGGCTTATTTGCTGTCGTATCCAACTGCCTCACTAATGTCAATTATTTGCCTTCCCAGTTTGCCAGTCTAATTCATTGCAAGGTGTATAGCAACTTGCCAGAGAAGTCTCTAGCAGTATAGCATACTGAATCTCTGTCTTAGCCCCCGGGTCACCTTACCATATTGACACCTGCAGAATAAACAAGGTACTAGCTATTTGCATGTATTTTGGGAATGTGATCTTCAAATTGGATTTTGGCAATACAAGTTGCATTTATTTAATGGCCCCAACTTTATTACTCTGATTTGAATTGACATGACATTGTTATATTTCTGAAGAAGTGATTTAGGTGCTGAAGCACCATTGTGGTGCCATGTTAGACACCTGACCCACTGAGATATCCCTGTCAGGCCAGCAGGTACAGCAGAGGACTGGCAGGAGACCCATGCCTTCAGGAGTGGTGGGGGGATCCATAAGGGATCTAAAGTGGTACTGGCTGTGTGTATTCAGACAAGGGAATTCCACCTTAAATGTCATTAAAGGGTCTTGATTAAATCAGAGTCCAGTTAGGTACCAGAAGTGTCAAAAGCATTAGGAAAAAACCTTCTGGTCTGATTTTAGTATAGTTGCTTCTGGGCAGTGCTGTTTTGCTAAAAAGCCTTCAACGGGGTTGTGTATCTGTGCAGTATAAGGCCTCTACTGGGATGTGCATGTGTGCTGCCTAAGGCTTCAGTTCGCAAGTGAATTCACAACTCTAGGATTTTAATTTGACACATAGTCACAGACTTGAGATACTGCCTTTAAAAAGGGGTCTCTGGAGGAACTTGTTTTCATTTCCATTTACAGAATCAGAATTAATGAACTGAAAGTGTTGGTAGGCATTAATGAAAGGTGCTTCTGTTAGAGCGAAATAAAAAAAGGCATATCTCCCATGCAGAAGGATAATGCTTCAATTTTTACTTTTTGGAGGAATTTACAATGCTGCTATTAGTACTGTATGGAATGCCTTCCTCTGGTTGCTGTACATACAAATAAGAAAATGAGGTCCCTGCTTACACGAAAAGTAAGCAACATGTAAATAAAAATGGGGGAAAGATGCAGCAATGAGGAAATGAGCAAACTGGAATTTAACAGGCACCTTGCAAGTCACACTCCTTTCCCTCTTAGTCTGTTGAACACTTCCATGAGAAGGGATTTACGGGCTTTTTTGAGGAAAGATATTCTATGAAGCAACTTAACACGGTGCTGAGAGGTGTTTCACACAGATTTGGATGGGAGTTTTGGGCCCAGGTGACTCAGCGGGAGAAAACTTAGCAGCCTAGAATTTCAATGAGATAACTGCCTTCCGCAGAGTTTCTTTGAAATTTAAGTATTCAGCTCCTCGAGGTTTATAGAGACAACAGATGGAAAAAGAAGGAAGAAAAATGTAAGTTATTTAGTGTGCTTTAGATGGAGAGAAAGAGCTGGCCCAAAAGTGTATGAAAATCATGGGAAAGAAAGGGGGCTTTGGGAGGACAAATAGCTGACTTGAGAAATACAGAGGTTACAGTGATCTTGGAAATGCACTCTGTAAAGTGTAAGTTGAGGTTTTCAAGTTGAAAAAAAATTTTCCACAGGAAATACGATACGAGTCTTGAAAAGTCTTAGAAAACTGTATCTTAAATTAAAACCACAACACATCTGTTAGTGTGTGTGTTTTTGTGAATGATCACTTTCTGGTACTCAGCTACAATGCTGCGTGGTGTAGTCAAACACACAGACCTTTTTTTTGAATATATCAGCTTTTCTAAAAGTGGAGTTCATAGTTAATTGAACACCTAAAAATGACTTTGTGAACCCTAAACAATCTCCAGAGCAAATATTTTTGGCTTGGTTCAGCAAGGAAGAGTAGTTACATTGTATAACGAGTGAAACCCTATATGTTGTGATGTAGTTTCTTTAGGTTGTGTCTACTCTTTCCTTATTTCACTCTAAAATGAACATGACAGGACACAGCCTTGAGATCGCCAAAATGACAAAACAGGGCAATCTGTTTTAAAAGAATTGACATTACTGAGGGAGGCAAAACCAATAAAGGATCAACCATTTATTTTCTCTGTTGGCTAAAGCAGGAGGGCGTTGTGGTCTGTACTAGTGGTCTCTCTCTGCAAGTAACATGTAATTGAAGACTGAACATCAGTGTTTCACAGACACAGGAGATTAACAGCCCCAAAAATTACTTGTATCCCCCACTTAGGTGGGTTAGTGCTGGATTTATTTTGTCCTTTTTGGCACAGAACGATCATGAGGATGTCGTTGGACTAGAGAGCAGAGAATGGTCTTTTTAGGAAATTAATTACCATCCAGTTCGTAAAAGATCAACGTATCAGGATAGTTATGGGACTTTATAACTGGCATTAATTTCCTTCATTTTTGTGTGGCATGTACATATAAATCACTCAGCTTTTGGGTATAGTGTGGCTTGTGAAGAAGTAGCTGTGAAATTCAATAGTTTCACAGTGCAGGTTTGCTTTCATTGCTGACTTCTGAAAAATGCAAATTTATGTGAACTCGTAGTTCTTCCATGTTCCTGGAAGCTGAAGATTTGAAATGGAAGTTCATCCCATTGCAGTGTATCTCAAAATACTCTGTGTAATGCACTTTCTCAGCAGGGCTGTGTAGATGGTTTGGTGTCCAGTCGTGATGCAGACTAACTGCTACACCCTTGTCTGTACTATAGTGATAATCTTTGAAGCAACCTACTGATAAGATCAGAAGGCAGTTTGCCACAGTATTAGTGATTGCCCAGGCCCCGTAGATTAGGTTATCATGTGATTCGTGTCTAAGGAATTGTATTATGTATGAATTCAAAAGATATGTAGCCAATTTATGTATAGCTACTATTCTTGTGTTACTGGACAGATTTCCCACCTCCAAGCCTTGCATATGTATGCAGTTGGAAATTATCTTGTCTTTTTTTCCAGAAAATGTATATCACAAGAATGAAGTGGATATCTGGGACTCCTTTGATAGCAGGAAGCTTGTTGCTGTGTGGCTGTCATAACCTGTCAAGATAACGATTCTTTGGCTACTGTATTTACTTTTATTTACTTACCTTCTGTAGTTACTGTTTTGCGTTAAACGCATACTTACCTTGTTACAGGTATACTTTAATTTCTACTCTAATGATCCCATGAGCCACATCAGCTCTCCTTACATACAATTTGAACCAACTGATTTTCCCCGGTTTTGACTTGTCATCCCAATGTGTTTTTCCTAACATGAAGGGCACAGTGCAATTTGTGCTGATATCAAGGGAAAGTGTCTAGTTATACTATCTTCCAGAAGCGGTGGTTCAGGTCAGAAATGGAAGTCATTCTTTTCTTCTGAAAATTATTTTCCCTGAGGTTGGTAACTTTTTGGTCTTAGTTCTTATTGCCTAATTCTCATATTCTGTTTATGGCCAGTGATTTCACAATTCATTTCTAAAGATTAGATGAGGTAAGTAGCTAGCCATCTCGTAAGGGGTTGGCAGTAAAACCTGCTGCTTTATATGTCCATGAACATTGAAGGTTGAGTGAGATGTTACCTACATTTTTTGAATTTGCATCGTTTTAATACATGAAATTCCTCAGGAATCTAAATTCATGATACTTGTTAAGTATTATGCTGAGTGAAGGGAGTTATTTTAACAGAGATGAGCAAAATTAGAAATTGGAATTGGTCTGTGGTAAGCTTGATGAGGCTTGGGGTAGAAAGAATTGGCAATATTTAAAAAGATTAAGAGAAAGCCAATAGGAAGACATCAGAATACACTGAAGTGAAAAGGAGGATGTGACTACTCCCAACTGTTAGACAGATATTGACTATCTATAAGCAGCCAAAAGAAAGATTATTTTCTAACCCCTTCTGGATCAATGGATGAAATGCCAACGTATCTTGCTTACCAAAAGTTTGAAGTCTATGCCTGTAATCTGAAGGCTGAAGGCCACTCACCTGGCAATAATAGTTTCTAAACTTATGACAAATTATATACTTGAAGAACAGAAAACTTCTTTCAAACAAATTCAGTATTTTGCAACATACAAATAGTAATGCAAAAAGTTACTTTGAATGTTTAGTTCTCTGCTTGTATATAATTACGTTCCAATTACTGAAGTGTCATATCTTTACACTATAAAAGTGTGGTTGCCTCTTGAGAGGTCACATGAATTAATGCTTCTATAAAAGATTGTTTTTATAGTATGATAAAATACTTTATAGATGTTTTAGAAAAGAAGAAAATTGTGGTGAGCCTTTTTATTGTTAGTAAGTACTTATATGTGTGTGAGGTAGTATTATCACATGCTGTATATTGCAAGAATTCCCATAGATAGGAAATGGTAATTTCAAAAAAAGCACATGCGTATAGTATATATAAATACTTGTGTTCAAAAGCATTATTATCTTTGGTTGTTAATTTGAAGAATATCTGAAAAGCATGAGGATTTTTCTTTTTCTGTGTCTTGATACCCAAGCTTGCTTGACTCCAGTAAGAACAAAAGTCCTACAGTCACTTAAAAGTAACTGGTTTCTGATAAATAAAAACATTAGAAGAATATTTTCCTCACCCAAAATGTTTTAAATGTTTTTTTGTTTGCTTGCTTGTATTTTAATGAAAATACCTTTTTTTAAAAAACTATTATTTTTTAAAGTTCTACAAATATTTCCATTTCCATTTAGGTTTGCTTTTACAGATGTCAGTCTGGCTGTAGTTTTAAGTATATACATCTTCTCCATCATTCTGCCTACAAGATAGCAAGATTGTTACAAACATACTTAACTGATGAACATATAGACAAATGGGTATTCTTGGATAATTTCAGTCTTTTCATTATGTCTGTTTATATAGCAGGCACTGTTTAGGGTTATAGCAGTGTCAATCAGCATTGTTTCCATACCTGCTGTTTATCTACAGCTACCTTCACACAGCTGCCGAAGGTACAGTCATTGAAATGAGTTTGATTTTAGAGAGAGAGTCAGCAACCCACTGCTGCAGCTCCCTCATGCCCTCTCACACTGCTGAGTGAAGGAGGTTAAATGATTTTCTTCCGTCTTTTAAAGCATGTTAAAAATTATGCAGTCTTCTGAAAGACTATTTAAATCTGGCTATTTCATAGTGAAAGTAAGAAATTTGATTTTTATTTGAAGCTTTTATAAAAGTGTTGAATTGATTGGTTGCAAGCGTGATTATTTTAGATTTAGCATAAGGTAGGCTATGGAAGTTGGACTGCCCTCCCACCTTTTCTTTTTCTGGACAAGGACACAGGAGGTGTGTTGTGGGCTGCTCTGAATAACTAAGATGTGACTTTATCTCAGCAGTAGGCCTGGTGAAGAACTTAAATGTGTGTTTTCAAAAAAATTCCAACATTAAAAATTATTCTGAATGAGAATGTAATATAAATATGAAGAAAAAAAAGTTGATAAAGGTCAACCCGACCAATTTATTTAATGAGCTACCCAGTATTTTTTCTAACTTAATTTAGACTTTAAATTTTATTTGAATATTAAATTTATGCTTTCTTATACACATGAGAGACATTTACACATGAGAGACATTGAGGATTGCCCTATATAAAGACTGTTGAGTGTTATCTCCTTGTGCTACTTTTTCAATTGCCTATAATTTTACCAGTGTCTGCTGCTTGGGGATGGGATTTTCTATACTTGTGGTCTGCTCCGTTATTGTATCAGATCTACTTTGCCTTGCAAAAAAAGGTTCAGAATGAAACAAGGGAAAGTAATTGCTTTTCAGTGTTAAAGATTTCCTTTGAAAATTTTACAGTACTGCTATATTTTAGAGCAAAGACTTGATATTTCATGAGAAGAGAGAAATGCCTTTTATATTCTGCTTAGAAATCCACACAACGTAGATAAAGTTGTATGCATTTGGAAGCTACGGTTTGCACATACTCAAGAGATACTGCTTAATTTTTAGGTGGAATACTCCATTTTCTCTAAGTAAACCTGAGTTTCTTGCAATTTTGAGTTTGGCTTATTTTCTGTATGTTCAGAATTGTAACATTGAAATTGGACTTTCTCTGGAATAGCTTCCCTAAGCATTCAGACAGCATGGAAGATGAAGGTGTTTGATTTCAAAATACAGGAGAGAAGAATTCATAATAGGCTGAAGGTGGAAGGCGAGGAGAATATTGAGGAATATATTGAGATGCAACTGAGTTGAAAGTACAGTAAAAATAGCCATTATTGGAGAATGGATTTTCTGTGCTATATTTTCTCACCATTCTGTAGCTTCCAAAATACTGTCAGTGAACTTCATCCAGCTGTTTCCAGTCACACTGTCACTATTGTGTGAAGAAGACAAGTGTTATGCAGATCCTTTAAGTAGTGGTCCCTCTCAAATGCCTGAACATCACAGAAGTCCTGTTTGCCCCTTCTCCTCAAATAAGAGCCCCATTCATTCCTTCAAATAATGACCAGGTTGCTTGTTTA